>NW_007254715.1:242522-260848 GCF_000164805.1 Carlito syrichta | reverse complement strand
GAGCCCAGCAGAACATCTAACTAGATATGTAAATTGAGTGCTTACTATGTGTTAGGACATCTTCTAGGCAATAAAAATATAGTATTGAGTAAAAAAACCCCAAACATTGCTGTTTTCAGATATTTTTACATTGTAGTTTACATTGTAGTGTGTGACATGGAAAATTATTAACTTTTTTTCTCTATTCCTCAGTTTTCTCACCTGGGTAAAATGGCAGCTCCTACCTCACAGGTGGTTGGAAAGATTAAATCAGCTAACAATATAGCACTTAGGCTGACACCCTTAGTGCTGGCTACCCTTATTGCACTGAAAGTATTGCTTAGAAAAAATGATATTTGTAGGTACTTTATTATTAAAGGTGGAAAGAGCATAATATCTCTCTTCCTTTTTTCCTTGTATCTGCTGGAGCCAGGAATGAAGGAAATTGATTCAATGATTGAAATGAGGTTTTCTTACATCATCCATTCATTTGCTCACTCATTCCTACATTCACTTGGTCATTCATTCCCTCAATCAACTATTTATTGAGCAATTACAGTGTTCTAGGCATTATGCTGCTGTTGATTTGGTTCATAAAACATAGTTCTTGCTTAAAGAAGCTTAGAGTCTAATAAAGAAAACTGATAAGTAAACGAACTTTTATAAATTTCTATGATAATTGCAATGATTTAAAAATTATACTCTTTTCTCTATAAATGCTTAAGAAAATAAAGTAATACCTGTAGTTGTCCTTTGTGCCCCTAAATTTTTTCAGTTATTTTATTTTTTTAATTAAATTTTATTGTATACAGAGATATGGGGTACAAGTAAGGATTAACTACACAAGTAGGCTGTGTGCAGGTAAAATTTGGGCTTCCAACTGGTCCTCACTCCCCCTGGTATTGGACCAGGTACCCTTTATGTTGATATGTGTGTTCCCCTCCCCTGGCAGTGCCCTGTGGCTGCTGATTCCTCCTTTGTGATAATGTGATTAATGTTCTGGGCCCACTTATGAGTGACAACATGTGATATTCAGTTCCTTGTTTCTGTGATAGATCACTAAGTATGATGGTCTCCAACTCCATGCAATCTGCTGCGATTTTATTCTTCCATGATTTTATTCTTCTTTATGACTGTGTAATACTCCATCATGTGTATGTACCACACTTTATCGAGTCCACTTTCAATTGTCCCTGAAATTTTAGCCCATATGGTATGTAGTAAGCTTATGAAAAAATAAAAGATTAATTTAACTACCATTACTGGGGAATTCTTTTAAGTTTTCCAGAGGTAACTTTTAAAAATAAACACTAAAAAAATGTAATCCAGCTGGGCTCGGTGGCTCAGCCTATAATCCCACGCCTTTGGGAGACTGAGGTGAGTGGATTGCCTGAGCCCATTGCCTAGGCAGGCGAGACCTCATCTCTACAATAAATCAAAAAATTAGCTGGGCGTGGTAGCGCGCGCCTGTAATTCTGGCTACTCGTAAGGCTGAGGCAGAAGGATCGCCGGAGCCCAGTAGGTCGAGGCTGCGGTGGCTGGGAGCAGCCACTGTACTCCAGTCCGGGCGACAGAGTGAGACTCCAACTCAAAAAAAAAAAAAAAAAAAAAATGTAATCCATTTTTCAAAATCACTCAAAACCAGCTTCTTTACACCTCTGATTTCTTAATTTGTGGACAATGAAGACAAGTTGTTTTTGATTGCTCATGATCAATATTATGAACTTAAGCTTTCAAAGGTCATTGAATTTTGCTAGACACTAGAGGCTTTCCCAAGAGTACCTTTTAGGAAGATCCCCTCCCCCATCAGCCTTACTTTATGTATCTTCAACTAAGAGGACATTTTTTTCTCCCTTTTTCAAAGATACATAATAGTCACTTAAGATTGTTTAATAAGTGAATAAATAAATTTCTTCTATAGTTAAATTACTTATAATTTTCCTTTATGTAAGTGTATGCTTTCTCTGTAAATTTGAAGGTGTTAAGAAATAAATAATCAAAATTGAGACTGATGGGAGTAGAGTTGATAAAAATTCTTTGGAGCCTGTGGATCATTTTTGAAAAGCTATCTTTGTTAGTCTTTAATAGTAACAAAAGAATGTGTATTCCAGTTTAATGATCCAGAAGACAGAAATGCCATTGTATATTATTAGAATATAATATAATGAAATAAATTTCATCAGTATCTTCTAGATTAAATGATTATTCTATGATTTTCATACCTGAACATGTCAAAGTATTTGGCTGCAACTTAGTGGAGTTGATTAGTAGCCTTTAAGAAGCTATCAAAATGAAAGTAGTTAAATGAATCAATGATAAAGGTCCTTGACCCTGATATAGCCATTGTCTAATCTTATAATTTGAGCATCCAGAAACATATCAGGGGAAATCCAGTTGTTACAGAAGAAACTGAAACATAATTGAAAGTGACAAATGATCAACTGGAGATTGGGAAAACATTAAATAGAAAACCACTTGCTTCGGGAGCTGCATAAAATATAAGATATACTTAGAAGTCTAGATTTTAAATGAAACTTTAAAATAATTGATAAAAAAAGTAGACAAAAATTAAGAATATTTAAAAATTTACTTATAATGCTCTTGCCAATTATTATTTCTTCCATTTTGTCATGGTTCTCGTATTATATGAAAGAAATTGTGAACACAATTATGGAATCAAAAATTTAATGCTTTCATGAAACTTTATAATCAAAGGATACACTAAAAAGTATTATTTTTCTGTCTTTGTAAACCACACAAAATAATACTAGCACAGCTTCATCTTTAGGATCAAAGACCCAAATAGGTGTTGGTGTATTATTTAGTTGAGCATGTTTTAAATCAATTTTAAAACAGAAATTTAGGCATCATCTCAAAATCTTTGCTTCTAAATACTAATCTCATTGTTTTGAAATATGTGTTTCTTTTAAACATCGTATTGTTTACTGGTAATTTATATACTCTTTTGGTTTACATTGAACTTTAAAAGAGAATAACTTTATCTGTAGTTTCTTGCTCATCTCTGTAGAATGTAAAATTGAAGCATTTTAATCTGCTTTTCTTAGTGAAATGCTGCATGCAAATGATGCATAACTTTCTTGTAGCCATGCATGTATTTATATTTTATTTGCCCTCAGCTTTTAAAATACATTAGTAATAAGTGTGGAAAACAATAAAGTTATAAAAAGCAAAAGTCATCTGTAACCCTACCACCCATAGATAACCTCGGCAAAGTTTATATACTTTCAGACCTTATGTTATTGTTATTATAAATAAATCTACATCATCTGTTTCTATCCTCTTAAGGTTGTATATTTATATCTATAGATAAATCTACCTTTATTGCTGGGCTCGGTGGCTCAGCCTGTAATCGCGCGCTTTGGGAGTCTGAGGTGAGTGGATTGCCTGAGCCCGCGAGTTCGAGACCCCTGGGCAACTTGGCGAGACATCATCTCTACAATAAATCAAAAACTTAGCCAGGCGTGGTAGCGCGTGCCTGTAGTTCCAGCTACTTGGAAAGCTGAGGCAGAAGGATCGCCGGAGCCCAGCAGGTCGAGGCTGCGGTGGCCGGGAGTGGCCACTGAACTCCAATCTGGGTAACAGAGTGAGACTCCAACTCAAAAAAACAAAAAAAACAAAAAAAAACAACTGCCTTTATCTATAAAATAGGATTATACTTTATATGTTATTTTAAACTTAACTTTAAAATCAAACTGTATTGTGAATATTTTTCTATATATTTATAAATGTTAGCATTGTATTTCTTTTGGGCCTTTTTTTATGAGTTTGAGTCTCACTCTGTCGCCCAGACTGGAGGGCAGCGCCGCTCCCGGCCACCGCAGCCTCGACCTGCCGGGCTCCGGCGATCCTTCCGCCTCAGCCTTCCGAGTAGCCGGAATTACAGGCGTGCACTACCACACCCGGCTAATTTTTTGATTTATTGTAGAGATGAGGGCTCGCCAAGTTGCCCAGGTGGGTCTCGATCCGTTGGCTCAGGCAATCCACTCACCTCAGCCTCCCAAAGTGCTGGAATTACAGGCTGAGCCACCGAGCCCGACTGATTTGGGACATTTTTAGCCATTCTCTTACTTTGGGACATTTAACTTGTTTTATTTTCTTAGCTATTATAAATACTTCATTATAAGAAAAAAAAAAAGTCTTTCTCAAGTGGTTTTTAAAACTTTCTTTCCTAAATTCTCATTGGAATTTCTTGGTTCAATTGGAAAGTACTCAGATGTTGCTCCTAATAGGAGTGCTTAAACTACCCTCCTCAGAGCAGTGTCTGCACTGGTCCTTTCTACAAATTCTTGTCACCCTTGCATTATATATTTTGTTAAAAAAATTAATTTAAGAATTATAAGATGACAGATATTCTTGTTTTCTTCAGGAAAACGTAATATATTAACTGATATTTCTGTAGAATTTTTGTTCTCCACAAAAGAAAGGCCAGCCATTTTCAATAATAAGTGACTGCTAGGATCAAAATACTCCATAATGTTAGTGGCAAAATTCCTTATTTATTTTAAAGAGTAAGGAAGCCAGGATTGTGTCTTTGGAGCACTGGTATAGCATTTACTTATTATTTATAATAAGGCTTTTTGATCATGGTTTTTAGCTTGACAATGAGTATAAAGTCTCAAATGATATATTTTTAAAGAGCATAATGAAAAAGCAAATGTCTTCATAGAAATATGAAAGGAATCTTTTTCCTGGATTTGCTCCACTAACTCATGTGGGCAGTATCCCAAACCCAAACAGCCAGCAGTTGTTTTGTAAAAGATAAACTGCATCTGAAATCAGTATGACAGGACCACAGGTTCCATCTCATCATTTCCACCAACTTATATTTAAGAATGCACAACTTGAATGATAAAAGCACTGCCATAGAGTAAGCAAATTTTTCAATAAGAATACTTTGATGTAAAGAGAAAAATAGCCGTAGGGCATTGTTTTACAGTAAAATTTTGCCTTTGGCCAAACTTTTACAACGGAAGACAAAGAGTTTTTAAAATATTAAGAATGAGGTTAATTGTATGGCTAATTGATGTGGGGAAGAGAACTTGAGAAGCTAATTTCTCCCCTTCAAATCCAAGGAGTGGGAAATTGAGTTTTTATCTATTCTTCTATTTATCTGATTAAAACACACCTCTCCCCCCATAGGACTACTACAAGAAGTAATAGTTATATCTGATGGCTCCTAGGAAATACTATCAATAAGGCCCCTCTATAATTATAGCTACTGATAATAAAATCGACCAGAAACTAATTTTCGTCATAAGTTTTGGTCATAAATTTCTCTTTCCTTCATTCTATAGGCTACTTCCTCTAAGGCAGATTATAGACACGTACATTTATGATCACAGAATCCCCTATTAATGGTTATAGACAACATATTACGTAAGGACAATCTTATGTATAGCTGGTGCCACTCAAACTTGAGATCAACACCTCTGTTGGATTCTTACCCTCTCTTCCTTCTTCTTCCTCCTCCTCCACCTATGACTTTCTATTTTGATGCATAATATCTGCCAGGCTTTGTTTTGAGCATTGTTTAAATTTACCTCTTATCCTAAGATTATTTTGAGTCAATAATAAGTAAGATATTAAAACTGAGATTCATAGAAAGTGTGGACTCAAGGACTGTCCGATGTCATTGTTCATGTTATTTGAGCTCTTTAACCCTCAGTTTTGAATCTAATAATAATCAAAGTAGAAGACAAGTTTGCATGGGCCAACTGTGTGACAGGCACTTTGATAAGTGTTGGTCTTTACAACAACCTTATGAGACAAGTATTATTATTCCCCTGTTATGGATGAGAAAATAAGGCTTAAATCTGTATAAGTAATTGGACAAGAACATAGGACTAGTAAGTCAAAGAATGGAAATCAGATGTGGGTTACTGTATGACTCAATGCCTAAATTATGCAATGAAATAACCCATTTTAATACTTAATATAGTGCCCAACCGTCGAAAGGATACACTAAATGTTATTTTTCACAGTGGCCTTTCTACAGTTAGTAAGTGGCAGCACCAATAATTGAACCAAGCTGACTTCCTACCTGTACCTAATCTCTAACTTTTGATTTTACAAAACAAATTTCATTTGTATATGGTTATTGCTGGTGATGGAAAGTTAAAGAGATAGTTTCCCTCAATTTAAATATTTTTGGTTAAAGACCCGTGATTGATAATGTTCTAATGACTGCCACGTCTTTCTTTTATGAAGTTTCATGTTGTAAGTTTTTCGTTGAAATTCATCTCATAAAGACCAATTATGAATACTTTATGTAAACCTTACACTGTTTGCGAATTGTTCCATTGTGTCTTCTCTCCAAATTCCCTCAAGAATGATTTTGAAAATTATTAGCAATTGTCTGTTATGCTCCTGTGTGGATGACACAGTGAGCATAAAAATCAATAAACTAAGCCGGTTTGGTGGCTCAGCCTGTAATCCCGCGCTTTGGGAGGCTGAGGTGAGTGGATTGCCTGAGCCTGTGGGTTCGAGACCCTCCTGGGCAACTTGGAGAGACCTCATCTCTACAATAAATCAAAAAATTAGCCGGGCGTGGTAGCGCGCACCTGTTGTTCCAGCTACTGGGAAGGCTGAGACGGAAGGATCTCCGGAGCCCAACAGGTCGAGGCTGTGGTGGTCGGGAGTGACCACTGCACTCCAGTCTGGGTGATAGAGTGAGACTCCAACTCAAAAAAAAAAAAAAAAAAAAGTCAATAAACTGTATTTCTTAGAAGATACATTTAAGTAAGTCAAATCATTTAAATACAAAGTGATAGGAGAAAGATAAGGGAATTATTAACAGAGTGTGGTGGAAGAGATGAGACGCAACTATCTTAGCTCAAAGCATTAGAAATAGCTTTGGGGGAAAAAGAATCTTTATCATTCTAAAAAGAATATCATATGGATTTTAAAATTTATTTAAAGTGTGCATTTTATTGGAATGCTCACCTGATGTAAGCATTATGACCTATATGTTTACATTTTTACTCTTTTCTCTTTTTTTCTTTTTCTTCTCACCTAAGTAGAAAAAACCCACGTTATTTTCATTCTAAAATTTTCAGAATACCATTAAACAGCAACACACTGGACAATTAAATTTGTAGTCTTTACCTTCTTCCTTTAAAAATGTTAGGGAAAGAAATTGCTCAACTATGAACCAGTGAAAAAATGTAAATACTGACAAAAAATGCTTTTGACTATAGTATGTTCCAGTAATGATTATGAAATATGTCAAACTGTTCTAAAATTTTTAACATTTATTACAGAAAATTAAATAAGGGAATGATGTTTGTGTCCTAATATCAAAATAGTTTTAAAGAGCATTAATTTTTTAAAAAGAGCTAAGGACCATTATTATGAATAGGCAGGGAGACATTATTTTATATGACTTGAATGTCCTGATTTATAATTTAGTGTGTAACTCTGGCATACATTGGGCACTTCAGGAAGTCACATTTAGTATTCCACAGCAAATAAAGCATAAGAAAAATAATTTTTAGAAATTACTATATTTATTTTCAATCTTATCTTGATTTAATCATACTTTAGGTGAAATATAACTTTATAAAATGTAATAGGTTTTATGGGTGTCAATATGAAAATTTTCTGGTCATTTTGATATTAAAATTAATTTTTTAAATACATATATATTGATTATTAACAGTTTAAGGTTCATTTTAATAAATCTTTATAAAGTCATAGAGAAATCTCATTTATCAATTTAAAAAATTCTAAATATTTTTTAACTTGACATTACTTACCATTAATGAAGTTGGGTTTATTCTCAAAATACAATTAACCTATTAACATGTTACATAATTAATTCAATTGGTCATACAATTAAATAAGAACATTTCATAAAATTGACAAAATACTTTTTTCTTTTTTTTAACATAAATGCATCTTGGTGGTTTGGATTAGAAACTTCTTTTTATAATGATAAAAATCATCTATGTGAAAACAATAGTCAACATCATTATGAAAGTTGTAGCTTTAAAGACATTTTAATTAAAATCAGAAAAAGAGACAATTATGCCTACCATCACTGATATAGTATATAATTTAACTATTATGCTGAAAATTCTGGCCAACAAAATATTAAAAGTAAATAAATGTAAATATATATTAAAATTATGAACTAAGTATTTACTGTTTTACAGGAAACAGAAAAATTCTAACATCTGATGAGATCCTTAGGCTCAACAAAAATGAATCTTCAAAAGAAAAATGAGCAATGTTCTCAAAAAGGGTTATATATAACCAATAAGTAGATGAAGAATATTAGGTTTTACTAGTAGTCAAAGACATACATGCTAAAACAACAATATTTTTTCTAAAATCAAAATAATGACGACATTATAATCATAGTTTTAGTATGGACAAAACAAGAAAATTGACATTCTCAGATATTGGTGGGACTATAAATGAGTTTTATTTGTCTAGAAGGAATTGGCCTATTTAACAAAAATCTTTAAAACTGCTTATACTCTGATTATGTGATTTTATCTCTTACAATATTCTTAAGAAAATGCATATATCTACTACGCCTCCGAAGTAAAATTGGAAAAAACTAAATGTGTAATAATTGTGGAATTGTTGAATGTTATTTTATTAAAAATATGAGTAATATATGAAATAATATGGAAATATATACTAATATGAGACACACAGCATACACATATTATCCGATTTTAAAAATTGCACATATATAAATTTTTAAAAGATCTCATGTTAATATTTGACTTATTTAGTAGTCAAATTACAGTGCTTTTTTTTCCTACTCCCTTTTTCATTTTATAAAAGGATGCTAACTCTTTTATTTTATATAAGGATACTTACTGAATTTACACTAAACTCAGTTCAGGTGAGTTGTTACTTATATTTGTGGAAAAATTTTGCTTTGTACATAAATTTTATTTATATCGGAAAGTTATAATTATTAATTTAATAAGACACTTCCGGTGTTAGTTGATTTGTTCCAGTGCATAACAGACCTGTTGTGTGATTTTACTAAATTTTTTCTTAGTTATACAAACAGTCCTCTCCTTTTCAAATTTTCATATGCTTGAATTTCAGTTACCATAGTTTAGTTAAACGCTACCAGTCCTCCAACAATGTGATTCAAATATCAGTTGCCATGGATATTACTGAGAGCAACTAGAACATTATTGCTGCTGGCTCTTCAGTTCGTAAATCATGCACATCATGATCAGTGACCAATCATGTCTCTCTTTTGAAAGTGTGTTAGTGATTGGTCACTACACATTTATGATTCCATTTTTTCACAGATAGAGAAACATATTGCCTCCTTGTCAGTGACAAACCCAAGTGACACTTTACACACAGATATTCAAAAAGGAGAATTGGCTAACAAAGATGAAAGTGCTGCAAACAAAGAAAATGCTTGAAGTAAAATTCAAATTAAACATAAAGGGATTTACAGAAGAAATAATCACTACTGCTGTTTGAGTGATTCTAGATATACAGCCAGAGCAACTTGGTGAAGATGAATTTTACATAAACATAAACATGGTTACCACGAATAGGGTGACAATATCTTAGATAAAGAAAAGCCAGCATGAAGGTCACATTAGAAGAATTCTCAGAGATGTTTCGCGACACTAAAAGCACAAAGGTTAAAATATTCGAAGCTGATCCAAACCTAGAAAGAAGTATGACAATTCCAAGGCATAGAAAAGATGCTAGTAAGTTATGGGACAAGATGAAGGCAAGCACTGCTCAAAGTATTCTTTCTGTTTTTTCTTTTTCTCCTAGAAAAGGGAATATGCATTTAATAAATATCATAGCAATATTGCACAATATGGAAGATGGGGTGTGGGGAAGAGTGGTAAGCCAGCTATTCTATACAATCTATTCTGTTCAAATAAACACTTTAAACTTATTATGTTCAGGTTACATTAATGAATCAGATGACCTAACAAATAAACCTCCCTATTTATTAGATAATTATTGATGAACTAAAATGTCACAAGAACTTGGCTAGTCCATGAGAGATCTCCATCACTAAGAAAAAAAACATTATGATTTAAAATCCAAGTTTGCCTTATCCATCATATGTGCACCAAGTATTTGCTATGTACCTACCATATGATAAATATTTCCCATATAGAATAAGTGAGGATACTATCGTTACTACCCTCATTCACTTACAATGATGATTTGATTATTAGGATTGCTTTTCATGGTTTCAGTGTGTATGGTCACTTTTATGATTTTGCCCCATCATACCTGTAATATGATATTTTTTATTTATAAAATATTTTTTAAAAATAAAATTGATGCTGGCTTTTAACTCATTCATATTGGCTTTACATCTGATGAAAGTACCTGGTGTATAAGTAAAAGGAAAGAAAATCATGGCTTTATATTTCTTTGTTGTTCTAGTGTGATCACTGCTTGCCTCTTTATAATGACAAGCCTTTCCGCCAAGGTGATCAAGTTCACGCTTTCAATTGTAAACCTTGTCAATGCAACCGCCATTCCAGAAGCTGCCACTACAACATCTCAGTAGACCCATTTCCTTTGGAGCACCTCAGAGGGGGAGGAGGAGTTTGCGAGGATTGTGAACATAACACTACAGGTAAGGAGCAAATAATAAATTGCTGACTTGGTCTTTGAGGCCTTGTGCTTATATCTACAATGCATATTATTTTAGATTATTTTATTATTATCTTATTTAAGAATGTGTTTTCATACCATTAAGTTTGAAAACCAAAGCAGGTTCAACAAATCTTCCTAATTCCAAATCATTAAGAGATTTTCAGAAATAGCAATCTAGACTTAAACTATATCTTTTCAGAATAAGTTTTTTTAAGGGTTCACACAATTTAATTAAACTACAAGTATATTTTGAATAACTCAAGAATGCTTAGTTTGAATACATATATATCCTTAAAATAAGTTTTCTTGTATCACTCATTGTTCATTATGTCTGATTCTCATGTGGAGATGTCTACATTCATTCAGGTTTGGCACAGACACTGGTAATCTGGCAATACTCTTTTTTAAAAAATGAATTCAATGCAAAAGTGACAAAGTTTTGTTCTAAAACTACCAAGCATTTTGACTAGTCATGAAAATAACGGCCAGTATGCTAAAAGCAAAAATGGCTGATGTCTGGATTTATAAAATATGATGGCCTAAGTCTGATGGGTTTGAAAGTGCGACTCTAAAGCATGAATGAATTTATTAGATAATTATTGATGAACTAAAATGTCACAAGAACTTGGCTAGTTTCTGGGGATATGAAGATGAACAAGATAATGAATTTTCCTGTCTTCGGATTATTGCATAGTGGGAAAGACTATGCAAGGAAACAATTACAAAGTTAACTGATGATTGCTAAAATAGCGAAAATAGAATGAGAGTTAATCAGGTGAAGGAACAAGAGGGAGGAATATTAGGGTAGCAAACTAAGGTTCACAGAAAAACATTTTGTGCAGTGGTATACACGGTATCCCTGAAGAACTGAAAGGAAGAACAAAAGGCTAGTGGTCAAAAAAGATGCAAGGAAGAAGGAGGGACCAGATCATAGAGCACTCTGTAAATTGTGGTAAAAGTTTGGCTTGGATCCTAAGGTCGGTGAGATTCTGCTTAAAGGTTTTATGTATAAAAGGGACATAATCAATTCCTTTTTTTTTTAAGTTGGAGTCTTGCTCTGTCACCCAGGCTGGAGTGCAGTGGTGTGATCAGTTACTTGTTTTAAAAGGATCCATTTGGTTGTCAAGTAGAGAATGAATTGGAGAGGTCAAGAGTGGTTTGGAAAAACCAGGTAGCAGGATACTGCAATAGTTCAGGTGAAAAATAATGTTGGGGTACAGTTAAGGCAGTTTGGAGAGGGAGAAGTGAATCCAAGAGGTATTTAGGATGGAAAAATGACAGCATTGTGTGAACAGAGCATAGGTAAGGGAGGGAAGGAGAATAAACACCGACACCTAACATTCCATTTTGAGCAATAGGCTCAAAGTTGACACCACCCATTAACAAAGGTAATCTAGGAGGGAGGCTCAAGTGAGGGAGATGGCAAGTTTCTGTTTTGGACATGTTCACTGTGTGTTTCCAAGAGACATAGGAGAAACTCTCCTGTGGGCAGTTGGAAACCCAGTTCTGAAGCTCCTTTCTTCAAGGAAGACCTTTTGTGATACCTTAGAAAAGATCAGAATTGTCTATAGATGTTAGTGGCAGCTATGTTCATCCTATGTGCTAGACTGTAAGAAAACTCTGTGAGAAAGATGCAATATGTATTGTGTATTTTGTTCACTACTGTATTCCTCAGCACTTAGCATCGTATTTGGAACATGGTAATCACTCAATAAATATTCATTGAATGATAAATAAAGAAGAGATTTCCAGCATAAAGATATAAATTTAGGAGTCATCAGCATATGTAAATGGAAATATTCTAGAAATATTGTAAATCCACTTAATTTTTAATTAGTCTATAACCAGTATCCTTCAGAATGTGTTTTCACTTGATTATTTCTGTAATCTTCTAATAGTGGGCCAATTCCAACAGTTTTTGAACAAAGTATATAATGTTTAAAGGGGGAATTGATAGCTTTGAGCTTTATGTCAGCTTATTTCCTTGTCTTATATGCTATTCACATTCACTTTAGAAACTCCTTGTAGTTTAGGATTTTTATTATATAATATAGTAAGAGAAAATTTCCAATTAATAAATTGTAAACTATAGGAATTAGCTAATATATCTAATATGTCAAGCTATTCTAGTATTTAATATGAAATTACTTGGTATATTTAAGTATAATGAATTTCTATTTGGATATTTGAAATGAAAAATAATGGCCACTACAGAAGCATTTGCTTTTAATCATGTTAACTACAGAATAAAAAATTGTATTAGGAGCTGTCTCCCATTTTATAAGATTTAGTCCTAGAAAAATGTTTCTAATACTATATACCTTCTGACTTCTAACTATGTAAGTATCATCTACCACACACATAAAAATTTCTCATACTGTATTTAATTTAGATGAAGTGTCTGGCCTTAGACATAAAGTTTTAAGTTTTGGAACAAACGCTTTCAAAATGTATGGGCCCCTACAAAGCACAGCTTTTTAGAAATGTGGTATTATATAACAGATGGGAGTTTAATGAAGTAAAGCACAGTTTGTAACAGGTTCATTGTTTCATATGCTCTGGATCACTAAATTGGCAGGTAGAGATGAAAGGTGCATTAAAATGGACGTCCCGAAAATTATAGAATTCCCTCAAAGGAATACAGTCTTTAATTTTGAATTATGCAGCTGATTTTAATGAATTGGAAGTCATAATGCATAACCTTTCCCTGATGCAGGAAGGAACTGTGAGCTATGCAAGGATTACTTTTTTCGACAAGTTGGTGCAGACCCTTCAGCCATAGATGTTTGCAAATCTTGTGATTGTGATAAAGTTGGCACTAGAAACAGTAGCCTTCTTTGTGATCAGGTGAGTTCTTCTCAGTATTGAAAGTAAGAAATTATTCTCTTCGCCAGAATCTAATTTGGGTAATATTCTACTAGTAGAATCAGAGGCTATATTTATCAGAAAGTCATCTGTGCATGTTTTGTTTCAAAGAGATGATTGCTTTAGGAGTGTTGCTGCACAACTTTTAGTATGAACATGAAACATAGGACTATTTAGGTGGTCCTTTGCATATAGGAAAGGCTTATTTTAGTTTTAATTTTACAAGTGTCATAAAAATTAGAGGGTGGGCATTCCAAGTAAATTGAGAAATAAATTAAATTTGTGTCTTAGAATTTTTGGTAAATTAATATTAATAAATGATACTAATAAACCAGAACAGTGTTTTCCAAAATGTTCATAAAGGATAGTATATCAAAAGTCGCTTACACATAGATACAGTTGAAAATTTGAATAGCTTTGCTTCCAAATTTTTATTCCAATTTTCTTTCTTAGAGGTACAACAGATTTTTGTAATTTTAAAATATTCTTATTACCTACATCACAAGTATTGATACCTGACCTACATAAACACAAATTCTAACTAATCTGGGTTCATATGTCCTACCTCAAGCAGAAGCAGTAGCTCCATATTTAAATGTGGTATCTTTGGTTGAAGTTTTTACCTGTTCTGATAATCCTAATAAGTGAATGTTGTGTAAATAGGTAAAAGGCAAATTTACTTTGAAGAATCAATGCAATGGTTGCACTAAGTTTTCATAATTATATATTCATTACAAAAATTTGAGAATGCAGTGGCTAGGAGAATAAACCACCATTCAGTTATAGAACATTTGTTCAAAAGTTATATTGTGAACACAAGTTCAAGACAAAATATCTTTGTCATATAATTTTGAAAATGCATTATAATTTGCTTCCCCAAATAAAGGACAAATATAAACCAGAACGAAATATGGATTCAAAGACCTTCAGAGTAACTATAGTGTATTGATAAGAGAACATTATATGCTTTATTAGAAAGTTGAAGAGGAGGAGAATAATTAACAAAGAAAATTTCTACTATTTTTATTTTATAATATTAAGAGACTATCCAGAATCAGAATATAATTTTCCATATTTTAATTGGTAAAATTTGGCTGTGTCTTTTATATCTCATCTTTACACATCTATCCTGAGTTTTCAGCATGGCTATCTTTTCTTTGTAATTCAAGTCTCAGCTCAAATATTGATATATCTTTGCTGACCACACAATTACAAAACATTTTCAAGTCTTTTATATCACTCCATGTTGTTTTCATTACAGGTGAATAAAATTAATTTGTTTACTTTTTTATTCTCCTGTCCAACACAATCAGAACAGTTTCAGCCATGTAACAAGTACCCAATAAATATTTATTGAGTAAATGAAGAGATATTCTGTCTGAACACTGATCTCATAGTCCAATTGTCATGTAGAATGATTATTAAAATCATCTGATCTTGCTGTGAAATTTTTGCTTAAAGAACTGTTTTTCTCCCTAAAGTCGACTAACTGATATACTGTGAAATAACATTCTACTACCCAAAATCTCAGTTATATGTCACAACCCATATGAGTTATAGTAATACAGAAGAATTGTCTCTAAATTGTACAATTTAGATGTAAAAGAAGTTGAAACCCGATCTTTCTGAACTCATTTCTATTTTAAGTTCATTTCTTTTTTTAATTTCTTATTTTAAAGACGTAGGGTACAATTCAGGGTTAGGTATACAAATGTTCTTTATGCAGGTACCCTTGTTAATGAGGTGTGCCCCCCCGGCAGATTCCCACTACTGCCAATCCTGCCCCTGTCCCCCACTCTGGCAATTTTCAACTACTGCCAGTCCTTTTCTTATAGTATTGCAATAATTGTTCAAGGTCTGCTTATGAATGAGAACATGTGATACTCAGTTCTTTGTTTCTGTGGTAGATCACTCAATATTATAGACTCTAAGTCCATCCAAGTTGCTGTGAAGTTCATAATTTTGTCCTTCTTTATGGCTGCATAATATTCCATCATGTATATGTACCACATTTTTCAGTGGCACACAGTTTTGGCTGGTTCTGTGCTTGTAAATATTTAACAACTGAGTATACAAGAAAAAAAAAAGCCTAGTTTAGTCAATTTCAGTCTGCTAGTGAGATGTCACTGAACATAGAACTGGGAAGAGATGTACTCAATCTACACTTATGCCCAATGCAGGCAAACTACTGGCTCCATATTTCTTTCTTAACTTCTTATAAGATGGATCTAATTATTGAGTAGAATTGTGGAAGATTATACCATTCATAAGTAGGATAGCAACTGTAGATAGCTATTATTTTTGTAGAAGTTACTTGTAAAATTGAGGAAGGTTTTTTGAGAGTGTTTATTATAAATGGGTATTTAATTTTGTCAACTACTCTGTCTTCACCGATTATTATGATCATGTGATCTTTTTATCTTTAGTTTTTTAGTAATGTGGATTACATTGGTTTACTTTCAAATATTGAATCAGCATTGTATTCCTGGAATAAAACCACCTGGAATTTTGGGCGTAATTCTTTTCATATATTGTTGAATTCTATTTATATATTTATTTATAAGAGTTATTGATCTATGGTTTTCTTTTTATGTACTGCATTTGTCTGGTTTTGAGATCAGAGTAATATTTTTATAAAATGAGTTATAAAGTATTCTTGGCTTCTTTTCCCTTCGGAGATGCAGAATTGTTGCTACTCTTAAAGATTTAATAGAATTCTCCAATAAAACCATCTGAAATTTCATTAAAGAAAAAATTTACAATTAATTCAAAATAAAACATTAAAATATATACATACTAAGAGATAGACTAAAAGAAATAGAGTCATATTGACACCAGAGCAATTAATGTGACTATAAGGGTAAGTTCCTTACCTTAAATATTCTAAAGGAACATATTTTGAACAAAACTTTAACACTCCATTCTAACCAAACTATTATGCTAATATGAGGTTAGGATTCTTTTGGTAGTAATAGGTGGTCAGAATGTTACCATTCATAGTTCTTATTAAAATATTGATTAATGCCAAATGAAAAGGGAATGTAAGATAGAGGACAATATTAAACACAAGAAATGGCAGATAATTATAATTCAAAGAAGTAAATATGATTCAAAATATATTCTAAAGGTATAAATTTTTCTTTATGACCTTTAAGGATATTTTCCTTAATTAAGTGTTTAATAATTACATTTTATTATTTTAAGGTCAAATCATAATTTTTTTGTTTTGTGCTAAATAATATTTATATGACCATAATGCAATTAGTTTTGCTTATATTGGGTATAAAGATTAATCCATAGACCTAATAACTATAAAATGAGAGATAGCTAATACAAAATTGAATATAGATTGGCAGATAAATATAAATTTAGAGATTATGAATAAAAAGGAGAAATACAAGAAAGTGAAAATACATTAATGCCTCTAACTTTTGAATAACAAGTCAATAGATATTATTAGGTATGCTATTTAGAATTATGCAAGTAACCATTAGAGAGCTAAAAATAATAATATAACCAAATACTTCAATAAGAAACTGAAGGATTTTTTACTAAAACTGGAGAAAAGATAACACTGTCACCTGTTGCTACTTCTATTCAATATTGTGCTGAAGATTCTAGCCAGGGAAGTTAGGCAAAAAAATGAAATAAAAGACATTTAGATTGGAAAAGAGAAGTTTCCTCTATTTGCATATGATATGACCTCATATATAGAAAAACCTAAAGAATTAATTAAAACTATTAATACTAATAAATAAGTTCAGCAAGGCTACGGGGTACAAAATCAATACACAAAAATCAAATATATTTCCATATACTTGCAATGAACAATCTGGAAATAAAATTAAGAAAACTTCATTTAAAATAGCATCAGAAGAATAAAATATTTAGAAATAAAATTAATAAAAGAAATGCAAAATATATATTCTAAAAACTAGAATATATTGTTGAAATAAATTGAAGATGAACTAAAATAAATGGAAAGACACAATATTTATGTATCAGAAGATTTCATATTATTAAGTTGGCAACATCCTCCAAATTGACCTGCTGTTTAATGCAATTTTTGTTCATAGCCCAACTAGTTTCTTTGCAGATTTTGACAAGATGTTACTAACATTTATTTGAAATTCAAGGGACTCAAAAATGTCCTAGCCACTCTTAAAAAAGTAGAGTTAAAAAACTCACTCTTTCCAATTTCAAAATTTACTGAAATGGTCAAGTGTAATATAAGTGATCAAGACAGTGTGGTACTGATATAAAGATGGACATTTGGAACACTGAAATGGAATTGAGGGTCTAGAAATACAGAAATAAGTCCACATATTTACAGTCAATTGATTCTTGACAAGAGTGCCAAGACAATTTAATGGAGAAAGAGTAGTTTTGTTTTTTTTAAAAAACAAATAGTACTTGGACAACTATGTATGCATATGCAAAAGATTTAGGTTGGACCGTAACCTAATATCATATATATATATTTCAAAACCCTCAAAATTGAACAAAGAATGAAATAGTAAAAATACTGGGAACTCTGAAAATATAAAACTATAAAACTCTGAGAAGCAAATAAATATAAAAGTAGATTTTCATGTCCTTGGAGTAGCCAGTGACTTTTTAGATATGACACAAAAGCATAAGTAACAAAAGAAAAAAATGTGGAAGTTAGACTTCAATAAAATTAAAAACATTTATGTTACAAAGGATACCATCAAGAAAGTGAAAAACAACACAAATAATTGATTGTTAAGAGTACAATACATAGCCGAGCTCAGTGGCTCAGCCTATAATCCTGTGCCTTTGGGAGGCTGAGGTGAGTGGATTGCCTGAGCCCACGGGTTCAAGAC
>NW_007254715.1:81614-242420 GCF_000164805.1 Carlito syrichta | reverse complement strand
TAGTCTGGGCGACAGAGTGAGACTTCAACTCAAAAAAAAAAAAACAAAAAAAAAAACAGAGAGTATAATATATATAACAAAGATAATTTTGGCAAAGCAGATATCTGATCAGAGAATTGTCTCTAGTATACTTGAAGAACACTTAAAGTCAATACTAAAAAGACAAGTAACTCAATTTTAAAATAGGTAAAGAATATAAACGAATGTCTTCATGGAAGACTTACAAATGGCTGACAAGCACATAAAAAGATTCTCAACTTTACCACTCATCAGGGAAATACAAATCAAAACCAAAATGAGAACCTACTTCACACCCACCAACATGGCTATAACTAAAAAGGCGAGACAAAAAACAAGAGTTGGTGAGGATGTGGAGAAATTGGAAGTCTCATAGACTACTGGTGAGAATGTAAAATGTGGGTCATGTGTTCCTCAAAATGTGAAACTAACATATAACTCAGAAGTGTCACTCCTAGGTGTATAGCATATATCCTCATAAAATCTTATTGCTGAATGTCATAGCCATATTATTCATAATAGTCAAAATGCAGAAACAATAAAAGTGTCTATCAACTGATGAATGACTAAGTAAAATGTAGTATGACCACATGATGGAATATTATTTTACAGTAAATAGAAAGTACTGATATTGCTACATGAACTTACATCTCAGATATGAGAGTAGAGGGAAGAAAAACAAAGAAGATAGAAGGCTTTTTTAAAAAAAAAAAGATTCTTCTATATGTTGACATTTTTCCATGTGCAAAAATCTAGTTTAAAAATACATCAAAGAAATGTTTTAAATGTTAACATATTTTCTTTGTTTTAAAAACATTTAAAAACCTTTTTCCTGTTTCCAAATCTACTTTGTTTATCATTTTATAGTTGCAAAAAATAAAGAGAATTTTCATTCAATGTGATAAGTAACCATAGAGAACTATATATGGGAATAAAAATGTAAATAAAAATAATAGCACTGTTTTGTGGTTTTAGAATCTTCACATTGTCTGTCTCTAAAACACATCCATATTTTGCCTTAATTTTTATTATTTTCTCATACAGAGACAAAGTCATTCATGTTACATATGGTTTTAGGTATTTCTTGTCTAAATAACATTATAACATATTTCTAAAAAATATTTACTGTCGTTGTCAATGGGATAACAGAATATACACTAAAAAAGTTGTCAACAATATCAGAATTATAAACTGTAAAATTGAATTCAAGGACATTTTTAAAATTCATGCAATTCTAATCCTTAATAATATTAGGGAGAATACAAGGAAATTAGGCAGTAGTTCAAGTCTCATTTTGTTATAATAACTTAGGAATCAAGCCAGCCCCAAATGGCCTGAGTGACTGTGTCGTGCGCTCTGTGTTCTGGAAGGGAACTTTCCCTTTGGCACTTGTCATTTGAAACTCAATCCAATTTCATAAGATATGGCATGTTTGCCTTATTCCTCCATAAGAAATGCTGTAATTCTTCCTCATGTGAATGCCAAGATTTTGAGAATGACATGAAGTAATGCTCTCAGTCACGGAATCCTAAAAATACTAACGCCAAAGTCAAGACAGAGAGAACATCTAAAGTGCAATAATTATATTAATGGGAAAGAGGAAAATGAAGAGTAACCCTTGTTATTGAGGAGTTATTAACATAGAGTCCTTGAATCCTTAGATCTACTGTGTGAGTGTATAATTTATACCTATGTAAATTGTGGTAGGATAGAATTTATGTCTGTGTTGTGCAGTTATGTGCCTGTGTGTGTTTCTTTTGTCTCTGTATTTTGGAGGATGAGAACTCTCAGTACTTTAATCAGATCCAAAAGTGGTACATGAGCCAAAAAAGATGATAATTCACTGCACCATGGAAAAGAAGTCCATATATCTTATGAACAGACTCAGTTATTAGTATAGGTACATATAATATGCGTTTTCCAGAAAGTCACTGCACTTCCTTCTTCTTTCCTTCTACTCAGTGCATAAGTTACTTGACATGTGTCCTGAGTTGGAGGTTGACTGACTTTTCTCTTTTCCTTAGTCCAGACAAGCCATATAGAGACCCAGGCCTAGATGTGCTTTTTACCTTGAGATACAGATGTATCTCTGTATTTTTAGGTATCTAGAGAAGGGCCTATGAATGTACCCTAAAATACATATATTCAAAGATTACAGTCTTCTCCTAATCTAAGGTGGGAGTAAGCTATCTAACTCTACCTTGTCTCTTAACCCTGCCCCTTCAGATATTTGCTGGTATTTCTGGAGTACCTGCTATAGCCACCAACACAGGTGTGGCTGATAAGAAAGGAGATTAGTGAAAATCTCAAGCTTATGGCCTGACTCTATAGAAGGCATTCAAGAAATATTGTCTGAGTACTTTCCTGCTTGGGATTTTCTCCATCCCTGCTACCTTCTGGTCTTTCTTGCCTTGCTTGTTCTTGGATTGAGCTGATAAAGACATGAGAGTTCAGCTACCACAATCGAGGTGGAAGTGGCCAACTGGAGCAGTGCTTCTCAAACTTTTAATGTGCATGTGACTATCCCAGGTATCTTTGTAAAAGGCAGATTCTGATTCAGCAAGTTTGGGGTTGGGACTGAAATGCTACACTTGTAAAAATTCCCAGGTGATACAATTGTTGCTGGTCTGTGAACCACTTTCTAATAACCAGGGAGTTAGGACAATTTCTATCACAGAAACTGGTGGTAGATGTAGGCGGTGGGGGAAAGTGTGAGTGCATACTTTATGCACACAAGTATACACTAGGTCAGGTGCAGGTTTACTCTGCTCCATCCTCAGAATCACATCCTAAGACCAAATGGTTTTCTATGTTTTTCAAACCACTGAACTTCTCATAAATTACAGTTGAATTGTGCCCTAAGGTGTGTCCTCAAAGTTAAATAATCTAACCTAAGCCATTAAAAAAGGAACTAAAAAATAAATAAATAAAAGAATAAAAAAGTTGGTTGAATGCCGAAAATATAGTTGTATTTTCGTAAAAGGAGAGAAAAATGGTTGATGGTAATGCTCAATAAGGCATTGATAGATTTCTGCAATAGTAACAAAAAAGAGAAAAATGATTAAGGGATATTTAAAAATAGGTTAATAAGGAAGGAGACTAGGACTGAAATAAATTAGATGAAATGGAAAGGCATCAATGAAGGAAGTATCTCTATGACTGACCCATGGATGATGGAATCGTAAGGTATAAGGACCCTAGTCATGAAAATGGATTATTCTGCTAGAGTGATAATTTTCAAAGAAATACATTAAAATTTTGAGCAGATACACATTCTCTGCAAATATGCTATTGTCATGCTTTCCCAACTGCTCACTACTAGGTATTTATCATTAATTACCACATGTCCGTAAGTCACCATCTGAATTTTCCAGAAATATATTACCTAATATTTTGCATGACTCAAATATTAAGGTGTACAAATAAAAGAGATAGAAGTAATAAGTAAGTTTTCTTAGTCTATGAGGAACTTGACCCTGAATAGTATGATGTATTGACATTGTCTACATGCATTAGAATGGTGAAAAATAGAAAAGGTGGGGAGTTTTCCCAGAGCATATAGATAGGGACATGAAGATCTGGGCACAAGTTATGTGGTCTCTCCTTTAGAGAATTAGGAGGGAAGAGTAGTAACATTTCTCATGCAGTTGGTAAACTGAGTGATAACCGATTATCCTGAGAATGTTGAGGGCAAGATTTATGAGGATAGGAATAAAGGTCCTGGTATATAACTGGGAAAAGAAGGGGAAAATGAATTTTAGCTTGATAGAAGGCTAGTGTTCAGGGAGTTATCAAGAATCAAGGTTGTGACAAACTTCGCCTGGAAGTAAAATAGATGCACCTGTAACTTAAGTGAGATTTTGAGCTTCAGCCTAAGTTAAGGTCCATATTTGGACACTTTTGGCATCTTCTTGGGTGCAAGCTTATCCTAAATGCCTGGGTATACAAATATGATCAAATAATAGTACCTCAGGAATTTATGGTTAAATCCAATAGCCTAATAGCATTGGTAGAAGCATTAGGTAGTAGCTGGATGTTGGAAGAATTGATTTACCCAATAAGTATGGAATAATGTGATACAAGACCCATTGCACTGCTACCAATAGCAATGTAGTCAGACTAGGATAAGCAGATGTAACAAACCCCAAAATGTTTACTGGCCCAAACAATATAGGAGTTTATTTCTTGCTCATATAATCTCTTCCAGGCAGATATTCCTAGTGACTTGATGGCTTTCCTCTATATGACAATTCAGGGACACAGGTTCCTTCCATTGCCTGGCTCTACCTTCCACTGGGAAAGGACAAGGCAATGTAAAAAAACAACTTCCACTTTTTAAAAGCCTTGGTCCCAAAGAGGCAGGCATTTCTTCTGCTATCATCCCGTTGGTGATAGCAAGTCACATGGCTCTACTAACTCCATGGGAGGGTTGGAAAAATGTAGCTCCTGGCTAGGTAGTCACTTCCCAGCTACACTGTATACTATGGAAAGGGGAAACAGGTCTTGGAGGACTGCCTGTCGTCTCTGCTCAATACTCATGTAACAGAAGGCAGTCCAAGAGTGAGAGGCGCATTCTTTTTTTTTTCCTATGCTCAGAACAGAGTGGCCTCAGTTTAATGAGGACCCCTGGGAATAAAGCACCTCATCAGCACCTTAGTGTTTCCAGTCCATTAATAGTGGTAGCAGTGCCTTCTTGGAAGTAGCCCCTTTAAGAGTGGCAGAGGCATATATCATAGTACATACTAGCAGAAGAGAACTGGATGTAGGAGGAGAAACAGCTAGTATGCAAACTGAAAAGACTAGTTCATGAGCTCATGTAAGAGAGAGACCCCAAGGACAAGGGAATGAGAAAACAACCACTGCCTCCCTAGACTTTTTCACAGGTGGGAACTGGGAGAGATATGCAGCATAAAGAGCATTAATTGCGTATAGGATACTTAAGAATCATAGATTCGAAAACAATTTCAAAGTATAAGCCTTCTAAGGTTTTTGGCAAGAACAGCCATCATATGCTATATATATTTTCTTAGGACTGTGATTAAAAGGTGAAAATATCTTTTGTTTAGACAGATAGGTGGATAAGTAAGTAGGTAAATATGGACAGAGAATAGTAAGTTTGTTTAAAAAACAGTCACTGCATTATAGTGACCATTTTGTATATGCTTTTTGATGATACTGACTTGTTCTTGGACAGAGTATAGTCAACCTCCATGCTCCTTGACTTGCCAAACAAATGTGCTAATCATTTCCAGAGGCAGATGCACTCAAGAGAGAATCAGGAACAAGGCTCCCGGTATTCCACAGAACTGGGGAACGTTTCAACTTCTAGCGAGTCAAAGGACCTAGACTCGACCTTGATCAACCCATATGCTGTTTTGGTGCCATGTATGGGAGTGCCACATTTTGAAGTGTGCAAGACAGATTGGAATATTGCTAAAAATGCATGAGGAAAGAAATTAGTCTGTAAGATTCTCATAGGTTCCATTTGTCCTGCAATTGCCATATGTAAAGAAATATGCCAAGCATTTTAGTCAGTTAATTCAGTCTTTACCAAAGTTGGTAAAGTAGTTATTAATCTATCCCCTATATAGTTAAGGATACTGAGTGTCAGGGAAATGAAGTAACTCCTCCAAGATCATACACAGAAAAAGGAGGCAGCACAGAACTCCAAAACTTGTATTATTTATCTTCAAAGTCCAACCCCAATGGAGGTTGGAGACATGGAGTACTTACTTAGCCATGTGGTCCTGGCACGAAGCACAGTACCTAGCACCTAAAAGGAATTCCACAGCAGATTGCTATACTGCATATTTACCGACACTATTCCAAAATTGGAAGGAAACATACTCATTTGTTTGTGGATCATTATACCAATTGCTATTAACTTAATTCTGAATAATAGACACAACAAATATTTGGGAAATAACAATGTTCATATAATCAAGTGGCAAATTAATTTCTTGAAACCAATACAATTCTTAAATGAAATTTTGGTTGATATTGGAGAGTTAATATGCTTCAGCTTATCTTACATAAAACCCAAGAAATTTGAATATTTTGTATTTTTGAAAATCTGATTTATTTATTGTTTGTATCACCTCAGATGGACCCATGCCTCTCAAAATATATGTGAAATTTACATTTTCACTTGTTCAGTTACAAGTGAAATTATGATAAGCAGATAGTCTCCTGTGTAAATTCCTAGCAACTTTGATCACTTTGACTAAAATAAAACAAAAGAGATAATTAAATGACTTAACATTACTAAAAGTGTATTTTTATACAAGATTAACTATAGACATGGAAAATACATTTATTCATGTTGGAAATAAATGCTACTGTGAGAACTTTCATTCTGATTAAATCAAAACACCATCTTGTTAATAACTACTATATTAATTTTGTGGAAAATTGCAATAAGACCACACTGTATAGTTGTGCCATTCAGATGACATTTATGAAATGCTCTAATTTAATATGGTGACATATATTACATACATTCTTTACAAGTTATAGCTTATAATCTCTGAGCAAAATCGACCTAAACCACCACCACCAAAAAAAAGAATAGTGCAATATGAAATTATACCCCTTTGAAAACTAGAAGGACTATAATTACATTGCTTCCTCTTAAAACCATTCAAGTATGTAACATTTCTATGAACAGCAGTATGTGGGGGAAACTCTACACTCTGTATTGAACACTCAAAAAATTAAGAAAAAAATATATTCTGTTTCTCTATCGCTTTACTTGAGCTTGTTTTAGAATTTTACCTTTTTGCACTCTCTTTAGAGATTATGGTGGGGAGGTTTACAAAGCAGTTTCTTGGAAATGCCTTTGAAGGGGGAGGGGAGATATAAAAATATACCAGCCTGACAAATGACAGGCATTGTACGTTGGAAAAGAAAAGACATCGTGGTTTCATACCAATGTAGAAGCTTTTCTTCTCAAATGAATATTTTCGACAGCTGAGCAAGATGATAAACAGCAGTATCACAAAACACTTAAATGGAAACAAGTATTATGATGTACATTATTCACCCAGCATTCTCCAATTCGTGACATTTATATGTGGCAGAACCCACTGCAGATTCATTTATTTATTTTTGAAGTGGCGTGAGTACCTTACTAAGGTAGCCTGTTACATTAATGTGGACTTTCCTTCTCTAGAGAGGCAGAAACTCAAGGAAAGAAGTCATTGTATGTATACGAGAAATAAGTAGCAATTCTCAGGCTCCACATCTTAGGGCTGAGCAAGCTCCTAGCAGGCAAGATATACTGAGTAGATATAGACAAATAAGTACAGATATAGATGTATTTTTCCTTATAAGCACTGGCAGTGGCGAAAATTATTAATTTCATAGATGCCTTTTTAAACAAAAGGTATTGCTGAAACAAATCTGGGTTGTCTCGTTTTCAGGTCTTTTAAAAGTCAGATGCCCCTTTACTTTTACCTGCTCTCTCCCCCACAGGTACTAATATCATGCAGGTTGTTTGACTGTTGGTGGTTTGTCCCATTTGGGGACTTCTGGGAATAACTGATCACCTAGTTATGTTATAAATATCATTCATGGCTTTCTTTTTGTTGTTGTTTTGCTATTTAGTTCTGTTATTTTTTATGTTGGGATTTAAAGAGACCCAAGAATCTGTGCCCACATAGCCATTGACCCTGATTCCTCTGGAGTCCCTTTTGGCTTTTACTGCCTAACTTAAACTGAATATATTGAATACATGAAAAAAATGCAAGTCCAAGCTCTTTTGTTGTTTGTTTTTCTATGTTATGATGTCCATTTCTCCCTTTTTCTTAGCCTATTTCAACCATCAATGTCTGTCCTTTCCCCTACTATTCTCCTACTCAATACAATATTCAACTATACTAACATAACTTTTCCTACACTCACCTCACCCCCAGCTCTTTTCTGGGAGTTTGTCTCTTCTGAATCTGGGGAGAACGGCTCTAGAAACTAGTGAGGATGAATAGCAAAGTGACTGGGTCAACGAGTAGCAGCCAGGACATTAAAGTCAAGCTATTTTCTGAACCAGAAGACAGTGATGGAAAAGGAAAAAAGAGCAAACTAAATGCAAAATTAGTACAAGAGAAGAAATAAATAAAAATAATAGTGGGAATTAATCAAATAGAAATAGGACAATAGAAATGGGACAGATAATATTGAACATGAACAAACTTCGTAGTTTGTTCTTTGAAAAGTTTTTTTTTAATGATGAGCAGATTAATAAAATGGAGAGAAAACACAAACTATAAACATCAGAAAATGTCTAGAAAGATATCATTACACATTTTACAACATTAAAAAATACAATATTATGAACAGCTCTGCAAATAAATTTGACATCCTAAATGAAATTAGAAAATTAACACAAAACTAACACAAGAAGGAATCTAAATAGTCCCACATAGATTAAAGCATTGAATTTGTAACAAAAAACCTTTCAGTAAGGAAAAATTCAGGCTCAAATGGCTTTACTGGTGGTTTGCTAGTAATATAAAGAAATAAGTCATATTAGTCTGAAATAAACTCTTTCAGGAGACCAAGAAGGAACATATATATCCCAACTTGTTTTGTGAGGGCTGCCTAACTCCAATTCCATAACCTCATGAAGCATTAAAAGAAAAGTCCATTAAAATATTCCATATGAACATAGATTTAAAATACCTTAGCAGCATATTAGCAAATTGAATCCTACAATATATAATAGGGTAATCCATCATGACTGATTGGCATTTATCTCAGGAATGCAGGGTTAGTTTAACAGTGAAAATGAATTAATGTAGTAAGTCACATAAATAGAATAAAAAAATCAGTCCCATGTGATCGTCTCAACAGATTATAAAATTTTGAAAATATTCAGTGCACTTTCATGATAAATACTCTGTGCATACTATAAACAGAAGAGAACTTCCATAAAGTGAAGAGGACATCTGCAAATGTACAGCTAACAACATACTTAACAATAAATACTAAATATTTTCCCATGAAAATCAGGAACAAAGCAAAGATGTTTGCACTCATACTTTTATTTAAGATTGTAGCAGAAGTCTAATGTAGTACAAAATGAAAAAATAAAAGGCCACGAGTATCCAGAAAGAAAAACAACGATTGTTAATTTGCAGTAAACATGGCACTGTATGGGCAGTGGGAGCATAAGAAGTTGCTTGGTCAGTATCAAGTCCTCCACCTCCACTCTCCGTTATCCACTATTGTCCTCAATAAAGCCATGCAATGTTGCTTCATAATCTAAGAACAGTGTTCTTGCTGTACAAATCCACCTATAAGACAAATTCATGAGCAACATTTCCAACCAGATTGCTGCCACCTCGCCCTTCCTATGGAAACTCTGGGGCAAGACCATTACTGAGATAAAGTCAGTAGTAGTATGTTAATCTGGAGAACCACATCACAGAATTTGACTTCATTAGTTGGGCAAGAGGGAGCTATTGAATATCTCTGAGCACAGTGGTTATCTAAGTGGGAAGGAGGCCATGAAAACAGTCCACCCCAGTGGGGAGGAGTACTATATCGCAAATCTTGTTTAGAATTGCTGGCACTTGGTTACAATAAGAAGAAAAACAACGTTTACTCAATTTTATTATTGATACTATTATTATTATTTTATTTTTCGAAAAGTGCATTCCATTTTCTGCATCCAGGTATTCAATTCTTAACTTCTCGCTTTCAGAATGTTGTAGGAGTAGCACTGTCAAAATTGGAATCGTTGAAAATTTATTTGATAGTAGCTTATTAAATGGATTAGGGAAGAGGAACAGACTGATAAATATTCTATATACAACTGCTGGATAGTGATGGCAACACTGAAAGAAAAATTGAGAGGTATTGCTTGTGTAGTATGACCTTATCAACTCAAAGGGTGCATGGCTTATGAATGTGTATGACAGTGTAAATGAATGAGTTCTCCAACAAGGAAAAATAGGAGTTTAAAGACTTTTTATACAAGAAAAGTCTATAATGTTCTCTGTGGAAGAAAATAATATTTTGAAGAATGTACTTATTGATTAAACTATTTCTTTTTTGCCCTCATTTGTATTTCTTTTCTCTTCAAATGAAACCCTCAAAATCCAATTTAAATTGCCAGGGCAGATTTCCTGTTCTTAAATTTTAGAGTTGGCTTTTCAGATTCTTACTTTGTTTGGTAACATCAGCATTGCCTTGTTGGCCTTTTGTGAGTTATATGAGAAGATAAAAATCTATTGAACTCTGGATTTTCTCTGCTACTATCCAAATGAGTGCAGAGGAAGACATCTACTTGTATTTCTACTGTTTTAAATTCAAATTACCTAAAATATAATGACCATTATATAGAGAACCACTGGTAAGAACTGACTGTGCTCACTTAATTTTTTAATCTTGAAATTGTGCTTTATATTTTCTTTAAGCACAAAAAAACTGCTTGCGCGCACGTGCATGCATTCACACACACACACACACACACACACACACACACACGAAAACATATATGAGTTATTTGGTGCTTTGAATTCACCCTTATAGACTTCATAGAGAAAGCTAACTAGGGTAATTATTGTAGGATATTAGTATTTTCTGTTGTCATTAATTTTCCTGCCAAATTCATTGTGATAGCTATCACTCAGGACATGCATGCCTACACACTTTTGCTGCCTGGTCCAAAATGGAGAGGTCCTGGGTGTGATTACAAGGCAATATGTAGCAACCATTAGTGAACATCAATGCTATTCAGAGAAATTCACGAAATAACAATCAGGCAGCTTGACTAACCCTTCCACTGTGTTTCTGGCTTTCCACAGTTATAGGCCATGGTCCTACCCTTCATTGAGTTTAGTGTTCTTTGCATTGCTACTATTAGATTTGTAGCTTATCATAAACATAATGAATTTAACATAATGGTTATAAGCATGGATTTGAGAGTTCAGCCATTTAATAACTACCCAGTCTTCAATAAGTAACTTGATCTTTCTAAAGTTCAGCTGCTGCTTCTATAAAATGAAGATTCATGCATTTTTACAAATGGTGAACTTACTAAAACTCCTGCCACTGAGTAACTTACACCAAAGTGTGATTCAGAGAGAAGGAAGGAAAAGATAATAATAAATATAAAAATAAGTAAATGTATGTACAAAGAAAGCACTGTGAAAGAAATTGGACAACGTAAAAGGCCTCAGGAGTGCCATTTTAAGGAAGGGAATTGCAATTTTAGAAATGTAGCCAAGACACTTCTCATTGAAAAGATTTTGTTGGATTTGAGACCTGAAACAGATGAGGGAGTTTAGTCATGTGGAAATCTGGAGGAGGAGACCCAGGAAGAAGGAACAGCCTGTGCAAACACTGTAAGGTGGGAGAATCCCTGATGTGTTTAAGGAGCAGAAAAGAGGCTCTGGAGTTGGAGTGTAATGAGGGAAGGAGGAGAAGAAACATCCAAGTCTTCAGGATCTGTGTGCAGGCTGCAAATGAACGACCTTTTCACTTTGCAAGAGCCTACCCCACATCCATCAAGTACTTTAGAAGGGTTGAATAAAGTTTAACTATCCATCATTTGTAGATTTTTCCTGTCTACTATTTGTTCTACACTAGGGTGAAATATACAGTCATAGTTCTACCTAATCTTTACCAAGTGCTTACTGTGATCAAAAGATTATGCTAAACATTTTATATTAATAATCTGTTGATTCTGACAACAGTCCACTGAGGTAGGTATTATTACACTCATTTTATAGACAAATAAAGACTTAGGAAGATTTAGGTTGTTCAGAGTATAATTTATACTGTGGCAAGTAGTTATGGTACTTAATCCAGACCACTAAGGAATATTATACTATTTAGTTGAGGAGACAACATGAGTAAGTTAAATTCTGCAGCACAATAGCTAGGTGCATAAACAGGCCAGACTGCAGACTAGGTCACTTACTTTTCCTTTGACTTGGAAGAGTCAACTAATTTTTCTATAAGAATCATAATACGTCACAAGACTGTTTATTCATAAATAAAAAAACATATAAAATATAGTGCTATGACTGCAATATTGTAAGTATTCAAAAAAAGTCACTGATATTTGTATTGTTGTTGTAAGCTAAGGAATGCTAGGAAAAAACCAAAGGTTCATTTACTCAGATATACTTGTGTTGAGCATCTGTTACACATAACATACATACCTTTTGGAGTCAGTGAATAATGTAAAGGTGCAAAGGTTATGGCCCTCAGGGAGCTTATGATACTCTGGGACGAAGTGTTTTCATACAGGTGTATAATAATTATAACACAAGTTAGACCTTGAGGATTTGAACAATGGAGGTAGCAATAAAGTGTTGTAAAATAGTTGAGGGGAGAAATACTATTTATTATTTTCTTTTTCTCCTCATTTTTAAAAATTTAAATTTAAATTTTTAAAAATTCTTTTATTTTGAAGATGTGAGGTACAGTTCAGTGTTAAGTATACAAATGTTCATTAGGCACATACCCTTGTTGATGAGGTGCGCCCCCCCCCACCTCCCCTGATAGTTTCCTACTACTGCCAATCCTATGCCCCTCCTCCCCTGGCAGCTTCCAACTACAGCCAGTCCCTTTCTTATAGTATTATGATAATTGTTCAAGGTCCGCTTATGAGTGAGAACATGTGGTACTCAGTTTTTTGTTTCTGTGATAGATCACTCAGTATTATAGGCTCTAAGTTCATCTGAGTTGCTGCAAAGTTCATAATTTTGACCTTCTTTATGTCTGTGTAATATTCCATCATGCATATGTACCACACTTTTTTATCCAGTCTTCTTTCAATAGGCAGAATGATTGGCTCCATGTTTTTGCTACCGTAAATAATGCTATAAACATGCATGTGCAAGTATCTTTTTCATAGAGTAGCTTGATTTCCTCTGGGTATATTCCCAGTAGGGGCGATTGCAGGGTCACATGGAAGGTCGATTTTTAGATCTTTTAGGAATCGCCACACTGTTTTCCACAGAGGTTGTATTAGTTTACACTCCCACCAACAATGTAGAAGTATTCCCTTTTCCCCACATCCTCTCCAGCATCTATTGTTTTTTGAGTTATTGATGATGGCCATCCTGATTGGAGTTAGGTGGTATCTCAGTGGGGTTTTAATTTGCATTTCTTTGATGACTAGTGAGACTGAGTGAGCATTTTTTCATGTATCTTTTGGCAGCTTATATGTCTTCTTTTGAGAACTGTCTATTCATATCTTTTGCCCACTTTGTAATGGGGCTGTTTGGTTTTTTCTTTTCAGCACATTTGAGTACCTTGTAGATCTTAGATGTTAGACGTTTGTCAGATATACAGTTGGCAAATATTTTTTCTCTACTGTGGGCTGTCTCCCCACTCTCTTGATGGTTTCTTTGGGGTTTTGATCAGGAATTGGTTGCCATTTCCAATTTCCATAAGGGTGTCTCCTGTGTTTTCTAAGGTTCTTATAGTTTGAGGTTTTATGTTTAGGTCTTTGATCCATTTAGAGTTGATTTTTGTGTATGATGATAGGTAGGGGTCTTGTTTTAATCTTCGGCATGTGATCAGCCAGTTTCCCAGCATCATCTACTGAATAGGTTTTCTTCTCCCCCGTGATTGGTGAGAGGAGCTCAGTTTTTTAAAAGGTTAGAAATGGGTAGAGGTTACCTTTTCAAAAAAGAGATCATGGTGCCTTGTGAAATAGGCCCTGGACTTGAATCTTCTCTTCCCTTGAGTTATCAGTATGAATCTCTGTGCGCTAGCTTTTCTTTCAGCATGCAGGCACGCTATTTCTTCCATTTAAAAACTCTCTTGATTCTCTAGCTATTGTCTCATTTTTCTGCTCTCTTTTTCAGCAAAATTCCTTGAAAGACTTGTCTATGCTTATAACTCCAAATATTATTCTGCTATTATCTCCTGGAACTATTTCTGTCAGGCCCTCGCTCTCATCATTACTCTGTAACTTCTCTTGTTAAGGTCTCCAAGGACTTCTGTCTTTTTAAACCAAACTAAATCCTCAGTCTTCATTTTACTTGACATACAAGAAGCATTTGACACAGTTAAGCATCCCCTTTTTGCTTGGGTTCCAACACTCTACTTTCTCCTGGTTTTCCTCCCAAATCCCTGGCAATTCCTTCTGTCTCCTTTGCTGCCCACACCTCTTAGCCCTGATCACTTATTGTTGGAGTGCTTATGCATCTTTCCTCTATTTACACTCATCCCCTTAATGATACTTACTTCAAATACACCAATACACTGACAATACTCAAATGAAGTCCGCACTCATATTTTCAATTAAGTACTTGACGTATAGCAGATATCTCAAATTTAATGTGTCCTAAACATCTGATTGCCTCTACAAACCTACTTCACTCAAAGCCTTTACCATCTTACATAATGGCAATAATATTCTTCCAGTTGATCAGACCAAAAGCTATAATAACATCTTTGAATTCTCTTTCTCTTACCATCTCCACATAATCCATCAGCAAATCATATTGAATTTATTTTTTTAAATCTACAATCTTTCATTCTTCCTATATTTAATAATTCTTTACTTATATTATTCTAGTTTTCTATATATCTATTTTTAATTCCCACCCCACACTGACCTTTCTGTTACATACATATCTATACATTTATATACTATGTATACATATATATTCTATACACACATATGTATGCGTATATGCCCAAGTATATTCCATCTATACAACCCCACCTCCTCAGAATGTTCCAGCCCTTTGATCTAGTTCAGACCAATGGCTCTCTGGTCTTCCAAGCTATCAGTCTGGGACTTTTCACATACCTCTGGCTCCTCATCACCTAAGTCTCATGCCTGCCATTGTTGCTGCTGCTGTTTTTCTGTTTACTTTCTCATTTGCTAGAACCATATTACTCAGTAATTTCTTGAGATAGAAAGTTAATTTTCTTGAATCCTTGCAAATGTGAAAAATGTCTTTATTCTTTCTTTACAGGCAACCGATAGTGTGACTTGGTATAGAAGCAATTTTACTCATAATTTGGAGCGTACTACTCTTAGTTCTTTTTTTTTTATTTGGAGTCTCACTCTGTCACCCAGGCTGAAATGCAGTGGCATGCTCATGGCCACCACAGCCTCGACCTGCTGGGCTCAGGTGATCTTTCTGCCTTAGCTTTTCTAAGTAGCTGGAACTACAGGTGCATGCTACCACACCTGGCTTATTTTTTGATTTATTGTAGAGACGAGGTCTCACCAAGTTGCTGATCTCAAACCCCTGTGCTCAGGCAATCCTCTTGTCTCCACCTCCCAAGGTGCTGGGATTACAGGCGGAGTCACTGGGCCCAATGACTCTTAGTTATTTAGATTACTATAATGTTGCAGAAAATTTAATGTCATTTTGTATTTCTTTTATTTGTGACTTATTTTTTTGCTCTATAAAAATTTTTGTCATCCTTTTATTTTTGAAATTTGAATGCTTTATAAGATTACACCTTGATGTGTTTTTTCCCATTACTTTTGATAGCTCGTGGTGAGGCTGCTTTTTTGACTTTTTAAATTTTATTTTTAATAAACACAAAATAATGATGTGTATTTATGAGATACAGTGTGGTATTTTAGTACGTGTCTACAATGTGTTATGATAAAATAAGTATAATTAGCAAATACATCACCTTAAACATATAATTTCTTTGTGTTGGGGTCATTTAAAATCCTCTCTTCTAGCTATTTCAAAATATACAATGAATTGTTGTTTACTGTAGTCACTGCACAATATTATAGAACACTAGAATATATTACTCCTTTCTATCTGTAATTTTATATCTGTTAATCAGCATCTTTTTATTCCCTTCTTTCTGCTACCCTCCCAAGACTCTGGTAACTACTATTTTACTCTTTACTTCTATCAGATCAACTATTTTAACTTCCACATGTGGTTCACATAACTGTGTGCTTTGATGTTATGTGTGTATACATAGAATTACAATATCCTCTTACTGAATTGATCCCTTTATTATTATATAAAAATCTTCTTTGTGTCTTTTTTCAGTCTTTGACTTAAAGTCTCTTTTATCTGCTATAAGTATAACTACTCCTGCTACATTTTGGTTTCTACCATTTAACTGAGGAGTATTTTTTCTATCTCTTCAGTTTTAGTCTATATGTACCTTTCCAGGTGAAATGAGTTAAGTTTTTCATAGGCAGCATACATTTGGGTATTTTTTTTTCTTTAAAAAAAAATCTATTCAGCCAGTCTGTAGCTTTTAATTGGGGAATATAATCCATTTACATTCAATGTTAGTATTGATAGGTGAGGGTTTACTCTTTTTAATTTTATTAATTGATTTCTGATTGTTTTTGTATATTCTTTATTTCTTTTGTATTGTCTTATTATTTATCTTTGCAGTTTAGTGGTTTTCTGAAGTGATACGGTTTGATTCCTTTCTTTTTCTTACTTGTATATTTGCTCCACCAGTGAGTTTTATACTTCTGTTTGTTTTCATGGTGGTAGTTATTGTGCTTTTGCTTTCAGTGGTAGGATTACTTTAAGTATTTCTTGTAAGGCTGGTCTAGTGGTGATAGATTTTATCAGTTTTTGCTTGTTCTGGGAGAAACTTTATTTCTTCTGCATTTCTGAAGGATAGCTTTGCTAGGTATAGTTCTCTCGGCTGATGTGTTTTTCTTTTTTTTGCTTTCAGCACTTTGAATATTATTCTCTCCTGGACCTGTAAAGTTTTCTGCTGAGAAATCTTCTGTTAGTCTAGGAGAAATTTTCTTACATGTAACTTATACTTTTCTCTTGCTATTTTTACATCTCTTTTCCTCTTTTGATATTTGACTATAATGTACCCTGGAGAGGACCTTTCTGGGTTGAATATATTTGGGAACTTTTGAGCTTCCTGGATCTCAATATCCATATCTCACCCAAGACTTAGGAAGTTTTCAGCTATTATTTCAGTAATAGTTTTTCCCCTCTTTTGCCATCTCTTCTCATTCCGATTCTCCCAGAATATGAATAGTCGTTCACTTCATGATCTATCATAAATCCTGCAGATTTTGCTAGTTCTTTTTTACTCCATTTTTTCTTTCTTTTTGTCTGCTTTGGTAATTTCAAGAGACCTGTCTTCAAGTTCATAAATTCTTTTTTCTACTTCATTTAACCTGTTGCTGAAGCTCTTGATTGTATTTTTATCTCACTAATCAAATAATTCAGCTGCAAGATTGGTTCTGTTTGGTTCTGTTTGGTTCTGTTTTCTATGATATCTATTTCTTTTTTGAATTTCTAATTTAGATCATAAATTATTTTCCTAATTTTTATTGAATGTCTACCTGTATTCTCTTTCTTCTTGCTGAGTTTCCTCAACATCATTATTTTGGATTCATTTTCTGGCATTTTGTAAATCTCCTTTTTTTGGAGGGTCTGTTGCTGAATAGTTATTTTGTTCCTCTGAATGTGTTATGCTTCTTTGCTTTTTCATGCTTCTTTTGCCTGTACATTGAGATCTGTGTATCTGGTGCAATAAACATCTCATCTAGTATTATAGACTTGCCCTTGTAGGGAAAGACTTATTCCTGTAGATGAGTCCTAGGGTGTTGGTTAGGTAAGTTTCTATGGTTTTGGTTCTGGGTGAACACAATAGTATAATCTCTGTGCAGTGTCTTCAACTGTAATTGTCAGTGAGATTTGCAAGTACTTCAAGTGGCCTAGCCTGTGGCAGCTTGTGATGGCAGTGATGAGTCTTTACTGGGAGTGGGCTTGCCAGGTTAGTTATCAGGGGGTAGGCACACATGTGCATGTGACATGTCAACTGGCTTGAGGACTGGAGTACTTGGTGTGGGGCAGCCAGGCTGTTTCTCATGCTGTGAGAGAACGTGTGCAAGTTGGCTGGCTCTGGCACTAGCTCACTGGGAATGAGGCTGTTGAGTTGTTTCTTAGTCCAGGGATGTGCTCACATGACAGTTTGGCAGCTGTTGAGATTTTTTTAAATCTGTGGTTTTGTGTCTGTCAAAATATTTATGTATTAATTTCTTTATTAATTTCTCCTCTTAATTTTTTCCTTATATTGTACTATTGGAAATTTAATGTTTCTATTTTATTTTCATCTCTTATTGTTATTTCTGAAGTATTTTCTTATCTTTCTTTTCTAATCCATTAATTGAAATTTATTCTGCCTAGTTAACCAATTAATTTATATTTTTCTTAGATGGTACTCTCACTAGATTACCTAGGCTGGACTCAGACTCCTGAGATCAAGCACCTTCTACCTTGGTGTCTTTAGTAGGTGGGACTATTTCCGTGTGTCACTGTGCCTGTCTCTGTATTTTTACTATTTAAGAACTCTTTCCTTCACAGACTACCTCCTTATTTTGTTTATGTTTTTGCTTTCATTTGCTTTCTCTATATCTAAATAGTTGTAACTTTTATCTTCTAGGGATAATAATAACATATTTTATTAAATTGTTATTGGTTGATAATTTGTTCTATTTTGATTCTATACATTGTTTCCTCCTCTGGTTTTTAAAAGTATTTCTCCTCCTCTTCCTTCTCTGCCTCCTCTTCTCTTTTTTGCTACTGTGTTTCATATTGGAAATTTTGCAAATATGTCTGATGAATCTTTTCTGCCCGTTTTATTCCATAGTAAAATAACAAAACATTTCCAAGATGGCCTTTATTCTTATGTTTATGAGCAGCAAGAGAGCTTTTCTTTGCAGGGACTGGAGGCTCAGATTTCAGTTCTAAAGGTCTTATCTTTTTAGTTTTTTTCTGCCAGTTTCTTCTTTGTAAGGAAAAAACAAAAACAAAAATACTCTTGCTCCTGGCTTTCTGGAAGTAGGGTAGGAGAAAGGGAATGGTGGTGGTGAAGGGGAGAGGCTGTATATTCAGACTTTCACTTAATCTTTCCACTTCTACCCTGTATCTTTTCCATTAATGAACTGTTGATGATCTAACATAATGGAGCTGGTTAATTTTAATTATTTTTGACAATAATATTGATGTCACTATTGAGTAGAAATTGTTTGGCTGAGTGGAAGTAAAAAGGTGATGTGAAAATCTAAATATTTTCTGTGTAGAATTCTTCTAACTCGTGGTTCTCAGCCTTGGCAGTATGACTATTTGGATTAGCTAATTTGTTGTGAGGGACTGTTATGTACATTGTAGCATGTTTAGTAGCATTCTTGACCTCCATCCACTACATGCCAGTAGAATCTGTCCCCCAGTTGAGATAACCAAAAAAGTCCTCTGGGGGTAAATCACCCACGACTGAGAATTATTGCTCTAACTTAAGGCCTGTATGGATCCTGTCATTCTCTCAGTGTTTTGTTGTTTCCAGCTCTTAAGACTCTAAAAACTTCTGTAAGAAAATTGGCTTTTTTTAAAATTGGAGATCCACAACTGGCACTCAGATTATAACTTCTCTGATCAGTCAAGAATGTCATCAATATTTATTTAAATTTATTTCATTTTCAGTCTTTGAAAATTTTATAACATTTCTTTCTTCCCTATTATTGTATCTTCTGGCCTCATTATAATTAAATCTTTTAAACAATTCTATTATTTTATTATGATATTAGGAAAAAGAAGAAGTAATCAAATGCTTAATCTGAATTTTTAAAAAAATCGTATTTCTGAGCAAACAAGTTTAAAAGTATACATTTCTTTTTTTTAATTAATCAATATTTTTTTATTATGGTTTTGTGGAGTACAGTTAGGGGTTAGGTGTACAATTACGTTTCATTCAGGTACCCTGCTGATAAGAGGTGTTTTCCCATCCCCAGGCAGATATTTGCTACTGTTAATCCCATCCCCCTCCCCCCCCATAGTTTCCCAGTACCGTCAGTCATTTTCTTATAGTATTACATTGGATATTCAGGGTCCATTATATGAGTGAGAACATGTGATACTCGGATCTTTGTTACTGTGAGAGGTCATTCAGTATTATAGACTCTAGTTCCATCCAGGTTGCTGCGAAATTCATGATTTTGTTCTTTTTATGGCTGCATAGTATTCCATCGTGTATATGTACCACATTTTTTTTAATCCAGTCCTCTTTTGATGGGCAACATGGTTGTTTCCAGGTTCTTGCTATTGTGAACAATGCTGCGATAAACATACGTGTGCAGGTATCTTTTTTATAGAGTGATTTGAGTTCTTCAGGGTATATTCCCAGTAGGGGGATTGCGGGATCATATGGAAGGTCGATTTTTAGAGCTTTTAGGAATCGCCACACTGCCTTCCATAGAGATTGCACTAGTTTACACTCCCACCAACAGTGTAGAAGTGTTCCCTTTTCACCACACCCTCTCCAGCAGCTGTTATTTTTTGAGTTGTTGATAATCGCCATTCTGACTGAAGTTAGGTGGTATCTCAGTGTGGTTTTGATTTGCATCTCCCTGATGATTAGTGAGGTTGAGCATTTCTTCATGTGTTTGTTGGCTGCTTGGATGTCTTCTTTTGTGAAGTGTCTGTTCATATCTTTTGCCCATTTTATAATGGGGTTGTTTGTTTTCTTCTTTTCTTTTAGTATGTTTCAGTTCCTTGTAGATCCAGGATGTTAAGCCTTTGTCAGACCTAGAGTTGGCAAATGCTTTTTCCCAGTGTGTAGGCTGTCTCCCTGCTCTCTTGATGGTTTCTTTGGCTTTGCAGAAGCTTGTCAGTTTAATAAGGTCCCACTTGTCTATCTTCTCTCTTATGACCTGTGGGTTTCGGGTTTTGTTCAGGAATTGGATGCCAGTTCCGATTTCTATGAGGGTATTTCCTTCATTTTCTAAGGTTCTTATGGTTTGAGGTTTTACATTTAGGTCTCTGATCCATTTGGAGTTAACCTTTGTGCATGGGGATAGATAGGGGTCCTGTTTCAATCTTCTGCATGTGGTCAGCCAATTTTCCCAGCACCATTTACTGAATAGGTTCTCCTCTCCCCAGTGGTAGATGGTGGGGGCTTTGTCGAAGACGAATTGATTGAGAAATTGAGGTTTTGCTTCTGGAATCTCAATTCTATTCCATTGATCTATATGCCTGTTCCTATACCAATACCAAGCTGTTTTGATGATTGTAGCTTTATAGTAAAGTTTGAAATCTGGTATTGTGATACCACCTGCTTTGTTTTTTTTGCTGAGGATTGTTCTGGCTATTCTTGGATGTTTGTGTTTCCATATGAATTCCTGTGTTGTTTTTTCTAGGTCTGAGAAGAATGTTGTTGGTAATTTAATGGGTATTGCATTGAATTTGTAGATTGCCTTTGGTAAGATGGACAGCTTCACAATGTTGAGTCTTCCAATCCATGAGCATGGGATATTTTTCCACTTGTTCATGTCAGCTTTGATTTCTTTGAGCAGTGTTTTGTAATTTTCATTGTAAAGATCTTTCACGTCTCTGGTTAGGAAGATGCTAAGGTATTTCATTGTTTTTGTGGCTATTGTGTATGGAATTGTGTTTTTTATTTGAATTTCTGTTTGTTTATTATTGGTGTAGAGAAATGTGATTGTCTTTTGTACATTTATTTTGTATCCTGAGACTTTGCCAAAGACCTTTATCAGTGTAAGGAGGCTTTTGACAGATTCTCTTGGGTTTTCAAGGTACACAATCATATCATCTGCAAAGAGAGATAACTTGACTTCCTCTTTTCCTATTTGAATACCTCTGATTGCCTCCTCTAAAAGTATACATTTCTAACAATGACAAAACTTAATGCCTACATATTTTTCCTTGAGCAATAAAAAAAATTGTAATTTTTTTGCCCTATTTTTTATGGATATAATATTAATCTCTGAATTAACCATTTCTAGCAAGGTCAATCGTTTGTCAGAAAGCAGAATGTGTACAGTATACTTATCCCTTGTTTTTGTATTTCTGGGCACTGACTCTTTATCACATTCAGATTATATACCTGAAGATCAGCTTGATTATAATTTAATTTACTATATTTGGCAGTAACATCCTATAGTGGAAACCTAGGACAAGACAGACTTTTCCATTTCAATGGAATGTTATATTATGAGGCAAGAGATTATAGGTGAAATTGTTTGAATAGTTATCACATTTAAACAAATTTTTCAATTCTCTTCTTTTGCTCCCATCCACATACAGCAACCAGTATGTTTCTAAATTTTATTTCTGTTTATAATGCTATTTTTTAAGCTTCTAAACATCTCAAGGTGCATCACACCTCTGCCAATCTCCATCCAAATTCTGCTATGTTTCAGAGTTTGTATTCAAGAAAATGTTGGGCCAATGACGGGATTGAAGGGTCATGACTTCAATTTTGGCTACTTAAGAAGATAATTCTTGAACAGCTGAAAGATGGCATGAGGTTTTTGATCCATTCATTTTTTCTCCCCGATGTAGTAAGCACAGGTATCACTGCCAAACTTTTTTGGAGCTCTATCCTATTTGGGTTTAGAGCTGGGAGCTTATGTTACACAGCCAAATAAATGTTTCCCAGTGCAACTCCATCAATGATGCAGCTTATGAAAGTTTTCTCTGAATGATGTCATCTAGTCTTCTCAAATTTGATTTATAGTTGTTTGCCCAGGTCAAAATGTCTTTTTGAGACTTCACTTCTGATTAAACAAAGTAATAGAAATTGGCATTATCCTCTCATCTGAAACTACAAAAATATGAACAAAATATATTACACAATTGTTTTCAAGACCTTGGACATCAGGCAATGAAGATATTGTTCCCCGAGAAAAGAAATAAATTATATGTGCCTTACAGTTTCTCGAGAGTATGGCCTTCAGAGCATTTCCAGTCTATGACAGGGAGAAAGGACTCAAATAAAGCCCAGAGGGTTCCATCTGAGTTGAAGATATGGAGCTAAGAGTTTCAGGAATCCAAAGTTTGAGTTTTCAGAGGAGAGTGACAAGCACAGAGAGATAATTCTCCAGATCGTCTGAGTATCTTACTCAGATACTTAGCTGACTACTTATCATTGCATGTGTATGAGGCCAGAGAGAGCACAACCTGAAAAGATTAAAAGTGACTGGACTTAGCATCCATGTAATGCTGGGAATTGTGCCTGTTTTCACTAGCCAAACTGGAGAAAATGTATGATTCATAGGGCATTTGATAGTATACAAAAGGATCTTGTCTCAATAGTGAAGAATAGCCCAAGGCTGATAACTGCTTCAATACCACCTAATAAATCATAAGAGTAAGACTCAAAAGGAACTGTTTCCAAGTAACTAAACTGTATCCCAGTACAAAGCTCAAAAAACATTTATAAGAACACTCAAATATCTAGCACCCAACAAGAAAAATTTCAGCCACTCTTACCTAATCAAAGATTACCAGACATGCAAAGAAGCTGCGAAAAACAACTCATGATGAGGACAAAAATTCATCAATCAAAACTGATCCAGAACTGAAAGAGATGTTAGAATTTTTAAGCAAACAGATATTATAACTATATTTTAGATAGTCCAAAAGTTACATAGAGACATAGAAGGTACAAAAACAAACAAACAAAAAACCCATAGATCAAAATTCTAGAGAGAAAAACTGCAATGTGTGAAATGAAAATTCACTGGATGGAATTAATGGCAGATTATATATTAAACAAAACTTACATTATACATAAAATATTTGTGAACTTGAACTCATTACAATATAACCTATCCAAAATGAGACATAAGGGATAAATTAGAAAAATGAAAACAGTATTAATGAGCAATGGGACAGCTTCAAGAGGCGTGATATATGTGTAATGAGTCACTAAATAAAAGGTGGGGTGAGGGGGTGACATAAAAAAAATTCAAAGAAGTAATGCTTTAAAAATTCAAAGTACTACTTATGGAGCTATAAACCCAAGAATCTCAAGAAAACTTGAAAATGAGTAGCATGAAGAAAATTACAAAAAGACACATTATATTTGAACTGCTCAAAACAGTTGTTAATTTTTCCTTTAATGATAAGATAAAATGTTAAAGTAGTCAAAGGAAAAAGACACATTAAATACAGAGGCAAAACAATAAGTATGACAGTAGATTTCTGTCAGAAATAATGCAAACAAGATAGTAAAGTAACAGTCTTAAAACACTGTGAACAAATAAATGGTGCACTTAGGATTCTATACTTAGCAAAAATATTTTTCCAAGATGAAGGTGAAATAAAATTTTCTGCAGCACATAAAATGAGTTTGTTACAAGGAGACCTATACTATAAGAAACATGAAAAAGAAGTCCTTCATTCAGAAGCAAAATGATCTCAGATGAAAATATAGATCTATACACAAAGATGAAGAGTACCAAAAGCACTAACTACATTGGTAAATATACGATTTTTTCTGATGATTTAATTCTCTTTAAAAGATTATTAACAGTTTAAACAAACAATAACACCACAGTAAATGGTTTTTAATATGTATAAGTAAATTGTATGACAGTAATAACACAATGGTTAGGAGGGGAGAAAAGGAAGTACCACTGATCCTTGAACAATGTGTGAATAAGGATCTCTAACTCTCTGTACAGTCAAAAAAATCATGTATAACTTTGACTCCTTAATAGCCTACTGTTGATCAAAAGCTTCACTGATAACACTAACAGTTAATTTGCACATATTTTATATATTATATTTATATACTCTATTCCTACCATAAAGTAAACTAGAGAAAAGAAAATGTTAAGAAAATCACAAGAAAGAGAAAATGTATTTACCATTCATTAAGTGGAAGCGGTTTATAAAGTTCTTCATCCTCTTTGTCTTCATGCTGAGTAGACTGAGGAAGAGGAAGAAGAGGAGGAGGGGTTAGTCTTGCTATCTCATGAGTGGCAGAGATGGAAGAAAATTCATGTAATGAACTCATGTGGTTCAAACCTGTGGTTTTCAAAGGTAAACTGTATACTATTATAAGGTTCTTATGGTATCTTTGAAGTATTTTATCACTTAAAGCTAGACTATGATAGAGCTGTTAAAAAAAACCACTAAAATAATAAAACAGTTATAGTTAATAAGCAAAAAGAAAGATATAATGGAGTCATAAAAATACAAAATAATACAAAAATAGGCTAAAAAAGAGGAAAGAGGAACCCCCCAAAATGGGACAAATAAAAAGAAAATATCAACATGATAGATTGAAACTGAACCAAATCAATAATCATGCTAAATTTGCATATTCTAAATATTTTACTTAAAAGTTAAAGGTTGGAAGTTTGGTTAAAGCTGTAAGACCCTGCAAGCTGACTATATGCCACCTACAGGAAATACATTTCAATTATGAAGCACATATAGGTTAAAAATAAAGATTGGAAAAAGATATATCGTGTAAGCACGAATCATAACAAAGCTGAAGTGACTTTATTAATATCAGAAAATATAGATTTTTAGAGCAAAATATTACCCAGGATAAAAAGTCAATTTTATATTCAAGAGCAGTTATTTTTTGTCAATAGGAAATAATATTTCTTAATAGCTATGCACCAGCAACAGACCATCAAAATATACAAAGCAAAACTTGATATGACTAAAGGAGAAATAGCAGAATTCACAATTGTAGGCAAAAATTTCAAAAAAAAAGTACCCATCTCTCAATAATGTATAGAACAAACAGAAAATCAGTACACACACACACACATATATATATATATATGTCAGTATGAATATATATATGTATATATATTGGAACAATATTATCAGCCAACTTGATCTTATTGATCTTTATAGAACATTCAACCCAACAGCAGCAGACTATACGTTAGGTCTATAGGAAACATCTACTAAAATAGACCAAATTCTGGACCATAAAACATACCTCAATAAATTTAAAAGGATTCAAATTATATAAAGTATATTATTTGACCACAAAGTAATCTTTGGAATACCTCTACATTTTGGAAAGTAAATAACACAATTTTAAATAATCTAAAGATCAATGAGGAAATAAACAGGGAAATTTGGAAGTATTTTGAACTGAATGAAGCTGAAAATACAACATAAAACAGTTGTGGGATGCTAATATAGCAGGATTTTGTAGCATATTAACAGCACCAACAGTCTTTATTAGACAAGAAGAAAAATTTCAAAGAAAGGTCTTCCACTTTATTAAACTAGAAAAAGAAAAGATAAGAACCAAGCCAGGCAGATGAAAGCTACTTCTGAGTTTCTAACTACATCTCCTAGGAGGATCCTTTTTTCCTCTTTGCTCATATGGGTGAAAGCATTAAGAACCAATTCTGTGATTCAGGCTAGATCAAAACTTGCAAGACTAAGATGGTATTTTAAGACTTAAAGAGAAGAATTTCTACAGCTTGAAGTATGAGTATATGTTTGTTTGTTATCAGAAACTAATTAAACCACATTATCTATTTTTCCTTCTAGTAATTGTATTAGAAATCTCACTGTTAGTTGGTTACATGACAATAGAGAAGAAACTACATTTCTCAGTTTCTTTGGCAGCTAGCTATAGGAATGTGACTTAAGTTCTGGTCAATTGTATCTATTAACTTTTGTGTATTTACTTTAGGATTCTGATTGGGTTCAGCACTGGTCTTGGCTTGTCCAATCTCCTCTGTGCTTTCTTATTTGTCTCTGGTTAGCTAGCCCTGATCAAGTGGCAGTTAGATGACTTAGCAAGTCCTCACTCATGTATCTGGTGGTTGGCAAGCAGGCTGTTCACTGGAGTGATGGAATCAACTATTATCTGGGTCACCTTAGTTCCTTTCCACATGTCTTCTACTCTTCCAGTAGAATTGCATGAGCATATAACAGGTGATCTTGGAATTTCAAGCCCAGCAAAAGAGAATAAACTCCTAATCTGCAAGCGTTTTCAAGCTTCTGCTTGCATCATAATTGCTCATATTTTGCCAAAGACAATCAATAGGCCAACCTAGAATTAGTAAGGAAGGATTCTACCAAAGATCATAGAAACAGGAAAGTGTTGTTTCTGACCCTTTAGAAGTATATTTTTAAAGAGAGGGGGAAAGCCCTTCTTTTTTTCTACATCTTGGTAGACAGAAATTGTTCTTAGACTATCAGTAGATTTATATTTTCTCACATTAAAAAAGAAGAATCTACACCTAAGTTGTACAGAAGTAAACTTGTTATTTTCAGTGAATTTGGAGAAACTGAGTAAAGCTAATATATTTTAAAATGATAATGCCTCATATATTATATTTTTAAACTACACTTTAAGATATAGCCAATATAGGGAAATTATGATCTATTTATGTTACACAGACTTTTGGGTTAATGAAGTGAGAGTAAAATCGTGATCTCATTAATTTGTGCCAGACTTGTTCATATGGAGAGAACTATTTTTATTGACAAATATGCCTTAATAAGGCTTAGGTGTTGGCAGAAATCGAGGCAATAATAGACACTTTGGAGATGTTCTGTGGGAAAAGGTGACTGAAAGTCCAGTGTAAAATCAAGAGTAGATATGCTTTAGGGCAGAGCAAGGAGGACAGAGGGAGAAGTTACAGAGATAGTAGGTAATTGGAGTATAAAAGCTTATGAAAATCTCTGGTTATAGGAAAACTAAAGGGTTATTATTAATTTCAAAGTAAAGCTTTCACTCCTCTTTTGCCCCAAATCTTTAGTAAAGTTTATCTAGGACTTTTTTTTTTTCTGAACAAGAGTTCCTCATCTTGAAATTTAGGCATTAACTGAGTTTCATCTTTGGGTAATACAGAGCAGTGCTCTCAGGAAGCAAGAAGCCTTCGAAATGGAAGAAGCAGAAATTTAGATTCAAGATGACTATGAGATGATCAGTAAATACAAAATTCTTATAAACTTAAGGAATTCTTTTGTTGTTCAACAGTAATGGAATTAGGGTTACCAGCATTCTTATCTAGATTTCAAAAGGCAAGGAAGCTCTGGTTGATACATGCAATATATTTAAATAAGAATATAACAAAATATAGAAAACATAAAGTTTTGACACTTTTATTTCTCTTTATCTTTTTCACACTTTCTTGCTTTTGATCTTTAAAAAAAGTACTCTTTTCATGTGGGGAATGTATAAGATTATTCTTGAGAGAAAAATAATGCATGCTCAATCCCATAAAGTGTTTGCTTTCTATTTGGAGAACAGGACTGATACATGTGAAGTACCAGAAACAAGTCTGGCCCAAATTATTGTGTGATGAACTTGAAGTGTGATAAGCATGTAATCATAGGTCTATTGGATTTTCATGGCTATATGTAACTTCCCCTCCAATAAAAACAGTTTATTTTTATAGGCCAAATCAAATCCTTGTCTTGAGTAATGATCTAGTTTCCTTGGGGCTAGCTGAGGGTGGAAGTGAGAAACAACCAGGCGCAAAGAGGCAATTCATAGTTCTTACTCACCTTTCTAAGCCTACATGTCTTTGATATTGGGGTTCATTATTATCTATAACTATATCTGGTGTGTGTGTAACATGTTATTTTTCAGAGCCTTAGGTATTTCATATCAATTGTCTTACTTTATTCTTAAGTAAAGATTCCAGTGAGTCCCTATGTCTCAGATGAAGAAAAAGAGACAGTGATAGATTTTTAAAATTTCTTCAATTTGAAAGCTCTTCACTATATTTCTATAACTGAATCCCAACCTAGTGGTATTTTTATAAATCCTTGAAATTAAATGGAAATCAAACCATGTCTTTTCACATGTAGGTTACTTCTCTCTATGATAACTCTGCCTCTAAAGGTGAACTGATTCAGTCCAAGTGAAAGGAAGGAAGTTAAGGGGAGAAATGTCAGTGACTATAAAAGAGATTTGATGTCTGTATCCACATCTTTGTGGTAAAGTCCTGAATTATCATCAAATTTCTCATATTTATTTCACACTTATGTATATTTATATATATTTGCACACATAATATACACACCCATATAATTTCAAGGATTTATAAAAATACCACGAGGTTGGGATTCAGTTACAGAAATATAGTGAAGGGCTTTCAAATTGAAGAAATTTTAAAAATCTATCACTGCCTCTTTGTCTTTATCTGAGACATAGGGACTCACTGGAATCTTTACTTAAGAATAAAGTAAGACAATTGATATGAAAATACCTAAGACTCTGAAAAATAACATGTTACACACACACACACACACACACACACACACACACACACACACACACACACACACCCTTATGAAGAGTTTAGTTCTTGTCTTTATTTAAGCAACATGGTGTAATCTATGTATATAGTAGATAAAAATTCTGTATTTTATGTATTTTCTTTCTTCTCAAACGGGCAGCTTGAAGAGAAAAAATACTCAGAATTTCGGCTGTTATTTTGCTTGAAAATAAGTAATTTTCTTGCATTTTAAAACCACTATATAAATCAGCTAGATATACTTAATGTAGTGAAATGAATCATAAGTATGCTGGAATAGTTTTCAAAGGGGAGTTGTGTAAAAAATATTAGAATAAGTATCAGTGGGCATAAAGAGACGGCATTAACAGAACTTTAAACATTGTTAAAACGTTGATGGGATGATATTATTATACAAAAATTCTTCCTTAATTAAACATCTAGCATATATAAAATAAGTTTGGATCAACAAGACAGTAAATGAGAGGAACAAAACAGAGAGCTGGCATCATAAAAACTAGATTAACTGCTGGCTCTTTGCTATTTTCAGCATCTACATGTCTATATTTTGATTTCTTTATATGGCTCTTAATGGTTAACTCTCCATTCCCCTTTTAGTCATATGCTGCTAACTTCTATGGGTTTTATTTTCATTTGGTTCTATATATTTACCCTGCTGAAGCCTCCCATGTTCTGTGTCAGAAGGAAAAATATCTTATTACCTTCTTATCTGTTGGACGTTTAAAGTTTTTTCTCCCTCCCTCCCTGTCTTGTACCTAATGAGCAAATTATCTAAAAATAGATACGTTCATCATTCTACAAAATGTTGTATCTTCTCTAGATTGGAGGCCAGTGTAATTGTAAGAGACATGTGTCTGGCAGACAGTGCAATCAGTGCCAGAATGGATTCTACAATCTACAAGAGTTGGATCCTGAAGGCTGCAGTCCCTGTAACTGCAATACCTCTGGGACAGTGGATGGAGATATTACCTGTCACCAAAATTCAGGCCAGTGCAAGTGCAAAGCAAACGTTATTGGTATGTGTAATGCAAAAGTTTACAGTCACATCTCTATTACCATCTGGAATAAAATTCTCTATGTGATTTCTTAACTGAAGAATAAAGCAAATTTCCTTGCTCAAGGCAGGCTGGAAAAAAAAACAATTTAGATGAAATTAACTGTCTAAAAATGATTAAATTAATAATTCTATCAAACTACAGCTTGAAGCTTAGTTTAATCAACCCCTTAGAAGTTTCTTTATTCTGTAGATGTATTAGTTCACATGGTCCCATACTAATAAGTCATAGAAAAATATAATTTGCTTACTGCATAGATGTTTCTTTTAGAAAATTAGCACTTTTTCAAAATGTTTTACCCTTAATGAGTTCTAAGCAAATCATTTCCATGCTAGTTTTCTTAATAGACCAAAATAAATGGATTTTTTTTCAAAATATTCTGTGCTACAGGGTCCTTTGTGATAAATCTTTCCATTTTTTTCTATTATATTTCTTTGAACTGTTCCTATGAAATGCAAAATAAGTCAACATAATTCCACAGATCATGTATATTGCTAGGGTTAGTTATAAAGGGCCATATAATTTTAATTTTGTAATTCAGCACCAAGCTGATTATAATAAACAGCTACCTTCAGTGTTATTTATCATTTTTTTATACGAGACATGCTTTTTTGTTTGTTACTCCCACAGGTATTTTTCAGAAATTAGATTTGATTATAGCAATTTATTACATTCAACATTTTTGAGGGGAACCACCGCCACATAAGGACAAAATTTATCAAGTGCCCAAAATGCACTATGTACATAATGCACTTTGAAATTTTGATATATGAGAATATTATGAGAGGAAAGTTTCCTGATGAAGTGAGTCCTGTATTGTAACTGAACATGTCTTGGTTCATATATGAAGTTTAAAAAAGACCTTTGACTTTCTATTGTCATTCAAGACACCAAGTCATCTATGGTTTTTCTAACACTGACCTGAACCTTACAACAATAAAAATATTCCTGGCAGTGATTATACACACACACACACACACACACACACACACGAGCTCGCGCACATAAATGCACACATATACACATACACGTGAACATATTCTGAACACTATCTTCAGTTGTGATATAACTCTAATTCTTTATCATTTATATATGTGCAATTGCTTATATTACACAATTCAGCTAGACAAACCTTTTAATTTAATACAAAAGAGTGCGGAAGTTCTTATAGTATTATTTTCTCTGGTTTAAAGAAAAATTACATCAAAATCTATAACATAACTTGCCTTTCTGCATCTCAAGCATACAAAAACTATTTTTTTAGAAAGAATAGCTAGTAAAGAGAAGCACATCTTTGTATGTGTTATCTGTGATGCTGAATGAGTTCTAAGACCTTTGAATTCAATCTATACAGCATCCTTTGTTCTTTAATGTGAGAAAGATTTTAAATTAGAGATGTGAAAACAAAAGTTAAAGCAAGGCCTTTAAAGACAGTGAAATAATTACTTCTCTATATCAATGGAATCTTTCCTGTGATGACTAGTTTCCAAAGTTTGAGAAAGGAAAAAGTAAAAATTTACTTAAAATTTCTTATGATCTCTTTGCCATTTACCTGCTTTATTCATTGATTCAGATAGTTTCTGCAGGAAAATATAAATATATATTTTGTGAAGACTAAGTTGTTTTAGTATTATTATAAATTATTATTCCTAGAGATATTTATGCAAATGTAGTACTTTTTATAAAAATATAAACTTGATATGTATATATTTACTTTTCTAATGTGATTAGCAAGTCACTATATTCAATTTCTCCTTGTTATTATGAGAAAAAGAAAGCTAGAAAATACAAGTGTATATTGTATATGCTTCAGAAAGCAAACTGTTAGAGTTAACAAAACTGTTAAATCTTACTAATGATTCTATCACCAGTAAAATACATTAGCACCAATAATTTTATTAAAGTAGGTCATTCATCTAGAATAAAAAGGGAGAAGAATGTGAATTAAATGCCAAGTGTGCTAACTCGCCTGTACTTGTTAACACCGAATGTGATGCCCTGTAGGCCTTCCTGAGTATCGTTAGGAATAGATTACCTGTCAGGAATATGTATGGCATATTCAAATAAGCACTGCGCATATTTTTAAAACTGATATGATATGAATCCATGTAGACCAATTTTAATAGTTCAAAATGAGTCATAATTCTTGTTAACAATACAGTTATTTTTAAAATTTGCAGCAATAGTGGTCCTTTTTTATTTTCCTTATTGAAATTAAATGATATGCCTTAGGTGAGTCATTCATCACTGTTAAAGAACTCGCCTTCCATTGGAGTTCTTGAATTTTTATCCATATATATATATATTTATATATATATATGGATACACACACACACACACACACACACACACACACACACATATTATGCATTTCTTTCTAGTTTAGGAAGTGCTTTTTTACATGTGAATTCCTGAATGTATTTTTGACTCTTATTTTAGGACTAATTTTTAAATTGCTGTTATAGATTGAGATAAATGTTTGCATTGATTCAGCCTCACATAGTCAGTTATTAAAATTCATGGATGTGTAAAGATTATCTAAAGGAAGTATTTTGCATCTAAACATTTACTATCCCATTTAAAAAATTTTTTTCCTTGCCATACCCTTTTTGAAACTAACCTAAGTTGTCAGAGGTTTATGTTTAGGTGATAAAACATTTTTCTTCATTTGCAAAATGTATGTGTGTACTCCTTTAAATAGAAGTAATAGAAAAAATAGAATTTACTTAGTGTTTAAAGAGGTATGTTCTGAATCACACAATATGACAAGCAATGTGATTGCTTTATGAGCCAAAGAGAGCATAATTTATATTAATTGAAAATGATAAAATATAGGAGCATACAAAAGGATTAAAATAAAAATTGCTCTGGATAAGTTTTATTTATATTAATTATCTAAATTTATGATATTCAGAAATAAATGTGTATGCTGTTGTCACAAAAATAGTTATCACCTAATATTTTTTTTTCTTTTCCCAGCTTTACTAAAATATAATTAAATACAGATTGTATGCATTTATGATATACAAAATGTTTTGATATATGTATACATTATAAAACAATTAATTCCAGATAATTAACTTATCCATCACCTCACATACTTATTATGTTTTTGTGGTGAGAACATTTAAGATTTAATCTCTTAGCAATTTTCAAGTATACAATACACTATTATTAACTGTAGTTGCCATGCTGTACACTGGATCTATAGAGTTTATTCATCTTGTCTAACTGAAGATTTGTACCCAGTTTAATTTTATTAAATATTTTTTAGAAAGTTTTTATTTCTAGGATAACAACTAATAGGGTATATGTAACTTTACTAAACTTTTAAATGAATGTATTTGTTAAAAATAGTTTTAATATTTGTTAAAGAAAAAAAGACTCCAGTAGATGTAACAGGAGTAACATTTGCATAAGCTTTTTCTTTGCATGAAGTAATTAATAATTAAAATTTTATAGAATCACATTGCAAATAAAGTTGTGTATGAGAGCTAAGTTAAGCACTGCTATTGTGTTTTAAGTATACAACTGGCCCTCTATGATCTTGCTTGTGAGAAAATGCTCAATATTTTGTGCCTGTATTAAATGTCTGCAGCAGCATTGTTTGTGCTTCAGCTAAATTGAATGGAATCATTTCACCACCCTCACCTTTTAAACTTATTTTATCTTTAGGGCTTAGGTGTGATCATTGCAATTTTGGATTTAAATTTCTCCAAAGTTTTAATGATGATGGATGTGAGCCCTGCCAGTGTAACCTCCACGGCTCAGTGAACAAATTCTGCAATCCTCTTTCTGGGCAGTGTGAGTGCAAAAAGGAAGCCAAAGGACTTCAGTGTGACACCTGCAGAGAAAACTTCTACGGATTAGACATCACCAGTTGTAAAGCCTGTGACTGCGATCCAACTGGATCCCTCCCTGGAACTGTCTGTAATGCTAAGACAGGACAGTGCATCTGCAAGTCCAGAGTTGGAGGGAAACAGTGCAATGAATGCTTGGAGGGAAACTTTTACTTACAGCAAAACAGTTCTTTCCTCTGTTTGCCTTGTAACTGTGATAAGACTGGGACAATAAATGGCTCTCTGCTGTGTGACAAATCAACAGGACAGTGTCCTTGCAAATTAGGGGTAACGAGTCTTCACTGTAATCAGTGTGAGCCTCACAGGTACAATTTGACCATTGACAATTTTCAAGGCTGCCAGATGTGTGAGTGTGATTCCTCCGGGACATTACCTGGGACCATTTGTGACCCAATCAGTGGCCAGTGCCTATGTTTACCTAATCGTCAAGGAAGGAGGTGTAATCAGTGTCAATCAGGTAAGAGAAGTATGTTACATTTTCAGTGCATAATGACTTCCTTTCTGTTATCCCAAAACAGGTGATTTCTCCCTGTTTCAAGCGTCTAAAAAATGTATCTCCAAAAACATTGTTGTATTTATATTATTATCTAACACAGATGTAACTATTTATTTATTCAAAATTATCTGGTGTATTTATGTTAATACTTTTTTAGGGGGGATACTTTAGGTGAACTGTAGCCTATCCAGCTCATTTTATAGTTGAGACTTAATTTATTCATTTAAAGTAATTCCCCTTTTAACAATTGAAAAATATTGGTGAAGAAGAGTAAATTTTATTTTCCAGAGAAAGGAAAATTCAAATTGATTATACAATGCCAAATATTAAGATGCTGAACTTAGTTTCTGAATAAAACTGACCAATTTTTTTTACTGCAGTGGTTATATATTCTAGCTTTATATAGAAACATCTAGAATTATTTTTAGATACCATAAATTAATAAAATGGGATACTGTTTAATCTCACTGTACACAAAACTATCTTTTCATCTGATTCCAACTGGAGGAAAGATAGACCCTATCCATGACTCTCTTATTGACTTTATATGATTTAACTAAAATAACATACTCTATAATACATTCATCATGATATCATAATGAATATTGATCAGCTGTATAATTTGTGTCCTGTCAACCAAGATCAGCTCTGAATTATCTGAATCTGTGAAAATAAGCATGATAAAACTTTTAAAGGAAGATTTGCTTGCCAGGGATGGGGTAGGACAAAAGTTCAGCTCTATATGGCAAAGAATTCAACTTCAGAGAATTGGGCCAAACCCTTCCTTTGGCATTGGTCAATGTGACAAATGAGATCAAAGAGATTGTGAAAAATTGATAAATATTTAATTCTTTTTGAGGTATAAGTATTAGAAAACAGCAAGGACAAGTGTAAACATAAAACTATATTATGAAGTCCATATTATAACTGGATGTTTCACAAATCCTAAGGTTAAGGACTAGTATAACCAGGATTCAGGAATTAGAATGCTTCCATGGATACATATTCATTCATACTCTCTCTCTCTCTGTCTCTCTCTGTCTCTCTCTCTGTCCCTCTCTCTCTCTCTCTCTCTCTCTCTCTCTTTCCCTCTCTCTCCCTCCCTCCTCCCTCCCTCCCTCTATCTCTCTCTCTCTTTCTCTCTTTCTCTCTCTGTCTCGCTATGGAGAAGGGCACTCTCTACTTCTCTCTTGCTCTCTGCATGGTTATACAGCCACTCCATGCCTCTGTAATTCTACTACTAGCTACAATAGACTTATTAGCTGCCTCTTCATTATAATTACAAGAGGGAAATTCTAATTGACTCAGTCTTGTTTAGGTGGCTACTTCTGAGACAACTCACTGTGGCCAGGGGTATCAGGGTCACATAAAATGAGCATGCCTTTGGGGCCCACTCTATCAAGTAAGAGCAAGGTGGGAAGTATCCCAGAAAACAGGAAGATTATTGAGAGCTGGGCAGACAGTCTAAGTGGCAGCTACAGCACATTGTGCTTTTTCAGCTTCAGATTAATACTTCCAAATTTGCAATCAATTAATTTTTGGTATCCTAAGATGATATTTACTTTATTTTACTGTTTATTAATAGCTCTAATTTTGGAAACAAAGTACTCAGTCTCCTGCACAAATAACCATGATTTACATAACCTTCTAAGCAAACCAGTAAAAGCTAATAGATCAAACATTACTTCCTTTTGAGTAATTATCAATTGTTAAAATTTATTGAGGGTTTCATTCTGACTTTAATTGTATATATAATAAAAGTCCTATACTTTAAACAATTTTTCTAATTTTATATAAAACTCTAAAATCACCATAACAAAACTTCTGCTCCCTTTAAGTTCTTTCAATGGAAGATTCAGCCCAGCCGGGCTCAGTGGCTCAGCCTGTAATCCCGCATTTTGGGAGGCTGAGGCGAGTGGATTGCCTGAACCTGCAGGTTAGAGACCTGACTGGGCAACTTGGCGAGCCCTCATCTCTACAATAAATCAAAAAATCAGCCGGGCGTGGTAGCACATGCCTGTAATTCCGGCTACTCAGAAGGCTGAGGTGGAAGGATCACCGGAGCCCAGCAGGTCGAGGCTGCGGTGGCCAGGAGTGGCCACTGCACTCCAGTTTGGGCGACAGAGTGAGACTCCAACAAAAAAAAAAAAGAAAGGAAAGATTCAGTCCATGATATAGGTATTTGTACACCAACCATATATCTACATGATGGACTGAAATTATTAATAAACCAGTGTTTTTCTGGGTTTTGTGTGCTATATAGAAATAGCCATAGATAATTTAATCAAATGTCAGCAAACTGAAGACACAGGCTTTTCCCTATCTACATCATGCATAAGCCTAACATATGCCCTTCCTGTGATAAAGAAATATTACTTTTTTGTTCTTTCTTTTTCTTTATGGTTCTTACTGTGCTGATCTGTTTTTCTCAACCTTAGGCCCTTTCTCCCAATCTAGCTGTGCCCCTTTCTTTTCTATCCTATGTATGTTGGCAGAATAATTCTCTTAAAACTTGTCTTTGGTTATGTCAGTCCCAAACAGGGCAACCTACACTGGGTTTTATTTTGCTTATCATTTGAGTCCAATCTGGGTAGATCTTCTTGAGTTTTTATCTTCTGATTCCAGTCTATGCATCCACCTTTGTTTTCTGCTAGTCCCTGACTCACCCATCTTCTTGAGTTACTGTAGCTATGTCACTTGTACTACACATGTCACATGCAGAGCTGATTTCTACCTGCCCAGTGCTTTGGTTCACTTTCCTTTCCTAACATGGAATGCTATATAGCCATCCTTTTTGATGTTAGTAGGTATCCTCTGATTAGTTTTTTTCTATTCAAAATATTGCCTGTTATTCTCCATCACTCACTCAGTGAACAACAAATTCAACATGAATCATCAGCGTTTTAAGAGGTGGCTTAATTCAAATCTATAGAAAACTTGAAAATAATGCATTTTTGAAAATATGCTAAGACTTATATTTTATTTGTGTGATATTTATTATTTGACTTTGAAGAAATATCTCATTGTAAATACTCCATAATTATACTTCTTTTTTATGATGACCATATGAACGTATAGATGAAGTTTATAAACTAAGATTAGGGAGAATTAAAATGGTAAAAATATTTGTGTTCACTGAAAAAATTCAACACTGTGTATTGAAATATTTAGTGGAAAATGTATCAGACTAAGAGTCAAAAGACATATTTTGGTGTTCCATCTCTTCTACCTAGCTGATTCCCTAAAGGCATTTTCCTTCCCTTTTCAACATGTGACTTTCATATTTGTTTCCAACTGTTCACATCCAGTCAATGGTAAGCAGCTTTATCTTTAAGATAGTACCTGAATGGTGCCTGTATCAGATCTACTCACATCCTACCGGTAAACACTCCTTTGCATGTCCACACCTCCCTCTAAGAGAGGCTGGCAAATAGATTGTCTATCTGAATATCTGTTTTTGTATTTAAAACTTGGGGCTTCTGTTACTATAAGGAGTAAGAAGAAAATTGATATTTGAAGACATCTAGCAGTCTTGGTTGCACTAAGAATTCCCTACACTTATAAAATTGGTTGGCAGAACTCTAGTCAATTTCTGAATAGAGCTTCTGACGACAGTGAGTTTGGTACTTTTTGGATAGTTCTAGTTATTGGCAAATTTTTAAAAATTAATCAAAGATCAAAAATGCCTCGAGTCCTAAGGAGATATATAAGTAAGATTTCTTCTTTCTTCAACTGTTTCTTACATGTCTTGATTTATAGACTCACTGATACTATAGTCATTCTCCTTAAGACAAGCTATAGTTTATCAGTAGTCCTAAGAGAATTGGCCTAGAATTATCCTTTTAAAAAGCTAGAATGATCAAAGTATGGATTGAGAATATAGTTGGATAGTACAGTTATTTTCATACAAATAAATACTTCTCACTGAGGAATCTTTTTCTTGTGGGCACTGTTGATTTCTTAATCTAATCAAAGGGCAGATTATGTGTAGCAGTGAACGCTGCTTTCATTGAGCTTAAATTCTTAAAATAATTCACGAATAAATATGTAATACAAATTTAGGTAATGATAATATTTGGATCCTTGACTCTCCTCAGTTATGTTTCTTTGTTTTTAAGAATTTAAGATATTATTGTTATTACCACATAGTCTTAATTCCCTAACCTTACATCAATGTCTATAATGATTCTGAATGCTTAAAAATTCCAGAAATATAAAGTGAATAGCCAAGTTTATATTGTACACAGTAAAGACATATTGATTTTTTATTGGAATGAAAGCAGGAAGTGTTCTAAAAGGAGAATAGTAAAATGAAATTTTTCTTTTGTGTTTTTTTTCTCATTGATGATTATGAGTGCCTGATTTAAAAAGCAGTTGAATGAGATGCCCTTGTGGAAACTCTGGATTATTTATCAGTGTCTTTAATTAAGTAACCCCCTTACTGAGTGCCCACAATGTACAAGGAGTTATATTATTATTGTGGCAATGCAAGTTGAATAAGATTATCCTTCTCCTCAAGATAATGAAACTCTAAAGGGAAATAAGACAACTGCACAAGTAAATAAAATATGAGAGTACTTTTACTATGATTATTTTCCATATTAGTACCGATGCTCATTCTGTATCTTCCTCTAAAGGAAGAAGATAATATTTTATAAACCTTTGTGAAAGGGTTTTGTGACATCTGTGCTTAGGTAAATAGCAACTAAAAAATTATTCTCCTAAGAAAATAACAAAACCATACCAGATATACCCTGAAATGAAAGGAGGCAGAAGGGAAGAGAGGAGACCAGGAGGGGAAGTGTGTGAAGAAAAAGACTTGGTATAATTTTACAGTACTTTTTTTTTAACTTAATTTATAGTTAATTAAAGTTTTCATGTGCATAATTTTAAAAATAAAATAAAATGTAAAGGCCTTATGCCCAACTTTTCTCTCAGGAATCTCCCTGATCAGAGCAACCACCTTCAGCCTCTTCAGATGTTTCTCCTGGGTTTTTGTTTCTGTGTTTCTGAATAATAAACATGCTGATGAAAAGATGTCAAACTGTAAAATATTTTAAGATGGCTTGTTCTGGCCAAATATGAGTGACAAGATGAGGCCTGGTCATTCATATTTCGCCAGACAAAAATAATCTTAAAATATTTTGCAAAGTCGAGCATCTTTTCATCAACAAACATATGTCTTCCTAGTATAGAAGATGAGTGTTTAGCTTGTTATTCCCCCTCCTCAATAATCCCTCTATTTGGTTAAATCAATATTCGGAGATTACTTTATTATGACTACATAAATCGACTTTAGAGCTCTGCCATATAATATGCCTTGATTATAATTTCTTTCTTGAAAAATTTGCCTTTGCTTAATTTTCTAGGAAATTAAACTTTCTAAGGGAAGTCTATCCAAGAAATCTATCAGCTTCTTTTCTTTTTTTCCTCACAGGTTATATAAGTCCCCAGAAGCATCAGAGATCCTGATCCTCATGCTCTGATTTCGGCTGGTTGATCTTTAGTTCTGTTGCACAGCTATATCCTAGGTCTTATATTTGCAGCTGTATTGGGGATTTCTTTTATCTGTCTCCTATATTATATCTTCTATTTCCTAAATCCGTATGTTCTCTTTCCTTGGTTTATTTGTGTATTTCATAGAGCACATGCCCTAGTAGCCTCTGACAAAGAATACAGGGGGAAGTAGGTTATTTTTTGTAAGTTTGTTTGTTTTTAGAATTCTGAAATGTCTTTATTTAATGAAAATGCCTAAATATGAAAAGCTATTTGAAATTTTACTGCTATATGGAATCATTTTCACTAAAAATTTTAAATAATTGCACTATTAGCTTTTAGCAGTATCAGATTCCTCTATCTCTCACTCTTTCTCTTTATCTTACCTCTATAAGTCTTTACTGTCACTATATCTCTGGTTTGAAAAAATTTCAAGACGATGTGCTCTTTGTTAAGTGATTGTTCTGGGCCCCCAGGAACTCCCCCATTTTTGGTCTTATGTTCTAGACCAATGTTTGACCAAACAGCTGAACACTAAGCCTAACAAAATTGACACATAAATTCACCTGTCACAGGCAGAATTTCACGTGATATCTGTGTTCATTGTAGTACTTCATCTCTGCACCTGCAGAATCCACACCTTTGGGTTAATGCCTCAAAGGAAAAGCTTACTGTCTCCTAAAATGTGAGAGGGACAACTTCCTGGTTAGGGAAAGTACTAACTATATCTTACATTTGATATCAGAAATCTCTGGAACTTTCAATTCTAAACCTTTCTTTCTCGAGTTATGCAACATGAATCAATTAGCTTGTTGTTAGACTCTCTGCTGCAAGTGCCTAGATTTTTCTTATAGACATCTGTCACTGATTGCCATTTCCTCTTCTGTTTTTCTTTCTTTTTATTTCATTTCTGAAGATTCCAGGAGAGAAAACACATTCAATCTACCAAGTTTAATTGAAAATGTTGACCTAGTATTTTCTGAGTTATAATCTTTTCAGACCAAATCTTTGCAGCCATTTTGACTCCTCTTTTTCCCACAAACCTTGTCTTGTCTATCAAAACCAATCCTGCTGCTTTTTCCCTCAAATATATTGAGAATTTGATAAATTCTCACCACCCTCATTATGCTATCCAGGTCCAAGCCATCTTCTTCTTTCTTCTGGACTGTCCAAGGAACCTTCTACATGGCCAGTTTCTCCCCTTTATCCTTCTTTAGTTACTTCTCCATGTCCAGCCAAAGTGATGCTGTTTAAATTTGAGTCAGATCCTGGCACTCCACCTCCATTGGCTTTCTACCATAGCAAAAAAGAAACAAAGTTGACAGACTTTAGTAACCTACATGGCCTATAATGTCCATGATCTCTCTGACCTCATTTCCACAAATCTTCAAGTCATTTGTTCCTCATCAGCCAACAAGTCTCATAGTTGTCCTTCACATTTGTTCAATATTCTATCCCAGGCATGTAGAACAGAACCCTTGTAGTGGGTGCTCCCTAAATATTTAATGAATTAATTTATTTTTAAAATACTCCAATGGTATTGTCCTGTTTTAGGGCATGGGCATAGTAAAAGCTGGTGGTACCCCTTTTACTGCACTTAGGGAGGGTCTGGTGTTCTATCTAGTAAAGGAGGAAAAAGTAGTGACCCAAGTACCTAATGCATATTTTTTATCAAAACAAAGTAAATTACACACATATGCGTAGCCTATGACCTTTTTTGATGGGGTTCTAAATTCTTCTAGCTTTTTAAATTCTTTCTTTTTTCCTAGTTTATAGTCTCTTACAGCGAAACTTACATTGAAAAGAGAAGTCCTTATCCTAAGGTATCTTTATCATAAACAGATGTTTTGCAGGAGCTAACTCTGCCATGTGCACAGTAAAATGCACTGCCGTAATCTGAAGCTTTAATTCTTTAAGGCAAACACCATACTCGTGTGTGTGAGCAGTGGGGCATGGAAGGAGAAGTATGAGGTAGAATATTTGGGGATGGATAGCCAGCCTGAGGACTTCTGCCTGCCTTTCATCTGCGATTGTAAATATTACTGATCTATACTAGACTACTGCATACAGATTCTTGTCCCACTTTCTTAAAAAACATTATTAGGGAAGGTGCATATAATGAAACCTCATGTATTATTAACCTAACCTTACTATGAATGTACAAGGAATAGGCTTAATTCAACTAAAATTTATAGGCAATTTGTTAAAGCAGCAGTGCACATTAGAAGGTACATTAGAGCCACATTGGTTTTAATATGCCATTCAATAACTTGAACAGAGGTTAAAAATGCTGCTTAACCTCCATTAAGTATTTTAAAAATGCTTTAATTTAAAATTATTTGGAGTGTGTGTACATATATGAATGTACACATATCCACACTAATAAATACAACACTAAATATGTTTTCCCAGTTTCCTTTTCAGTGCTGGATGACCTCATAATGTTCAGCAGCAGGCACTTAATCAGAGGCCAGGCCAAGGAAGGCAGGGAAGGATGTCAAGTTAGCCTGAGCCAGTGACCCACCCTTGTCCTTGGGAACTAGAGGCAGAGAGGGTTTATTGAGGACTCTGCAGCTTTGGAATACAATAAAGGCTAATTTATAATGAAAACAACTTCCTATGACATGTTTTGTACTAATAGGACAATGCCTCATGCTTCTCCCTAGTATTTACTTTTGGTTTTCTTTTATAATTCATAAAACAAAGTATCTTGTTTCATTAAGCAGCACATCATATTTATTAAGTAATGAACTCATAAACCAGAATTGCATGCAAGACCCTGCCAATGGAATTGGAATCAGATGCTGATGTTCCATTAAAAATCAATGCATTAAAGTTGAGCTTGGATTAAGCCACATGTCCTAGTGCTTGGTGAAACGATTTCTTAGGTTAATATGCTTTTCACAGAGATACCTGAGTTTTAAAATAAGAACTTCTTCCTTGATAAATCATCAAAAAAGAATCTTATCATAGGAAATGTAGACCACAATATTAGGTACATCTGGAAAATAATAAAAGACACTAAGAAGTCTTTATTTAAATTTTAGTTTAGACAATTTCCACTTTCATAGAAAACTGGCCAATAACAATTACAGTGATTATGATAGATAATATCCACTGAGTGTCTGTTCTGTAATAGGGCTTTGCTTACAAAGTTCATTTAATTTGCACAATATTTTCTTGGACTATTTTTATTTCCAATTTACTGCAGAGGAAATATGATATAAATAAATAAAAGAGCTATTTACAAAAATCAGTTCCATCTGACCCTAGAATCTGTAGTCTGAAAGAGTGAAACTTTCTCTGAATAACTCAATATTTGTCTTAAACATTCACATATAAATATTTGAGGATGAGTTAAAATAAATACTATTACCTTCTCTCACCTTCAAGCTCATTTCAACCCATGATTCTGGTTCTATGCTTCACATCCAAGGATATCTCATTTGTTGTGCAAAACCTAAGTAATAGGCATAAAATGAAAACTAACAGAGTCCTGGGAAGCTACTGTGATCAAATAATGAACAGCTGAACTGAGGAATTCTTGAAATGAAATTATCTCCAAGACTAAGTTAGAGAAATTTTGGAGGTGGTTGGGATGAAATAGCAGAGAAACTTTGGAGCATACATTTGATAAATATTGAAAATGAGAAAACAGGAACAGGGAATATAAACATTTTGCTGTGGATTTTGAATATACATATATGTATGAGAGGGCACCCAATAAACACTAGAATAACTGGAATTACCTTTTAGAGGACCGGCCCTTATAGTGGGCCTCCCCTACTAGGTAAGTTTTGTAGGAACTCATCAACATCAATATACCAGCTAGTGTTGTTATAAGAAGCTGCGTTCAGCTTTAGTGAATTTTTTTGGAGATTCTTTCAGCATGTTTGCCCATTTCATGATGGGTGATTCACTAGCATACCTGTCTACACCTCACTGAGTGTTCAGCAGTTTTTGACCAAAAACAGCATGACCCTTGTATCCTATGATCTCTATTCACCTGAACTCACCCTGAGTGATTCTTTATGTGTTTTCCTGGATAAAAAAAGTCTTCAAAGGGAAACATTTTGCTGATGTAGAAGAGGTGAAACAAAAAACAGCAAAAGCACTAAAAGGCATCAAAATTGATTAGCTCAAAAACTGTTTTGAGCAGTGGAGAAAGTGTCTCAATAAGTGTATTGCATCAAACAGAGAGTACTTTGAAGGTGACTGAAGTTTAAACATGTAAGAATAAATGCACAATTTTTAAGAAATAAATTCTGGGGTTTTTTGGGTTCCCCTCTCATGTGCGGTCATTATAATCTCCCAGATGTAGTGCATTATTTTTATATTCTTTGATGTTATTGAATTTAATTCTTAGAGAATATGTTTCTGGGTGTCTTTAATGGATATTTACATAAGTAGAAAAACTACAATTTTTATAAAATAAAATTCCAGTGACGTTTTCTCTTGTATGAGAGTAATTTCTTTAAGAGTAGGAGACACAGTTTGAGGGTGATACTTTCTTTCTGCAACTTTAGTCCATCTGTTGATATGACTAGTATTATATTTTAAATTTATTGTCCCTGATTCATATATATTCCTTGCTAGACTCTAGGATAGGTCAGGCCACGCTGACGAAACACTCTCGTGACTCACAGATTTGTGTCTACCATTTTCTTTTTTAACATTAAAGAGATCATCTCATATTTTAAGGAGTAACAGATATTTGTCCATCCATTCGCTCTTTCATCCATTCAGCCATCTATCCATTTCATTCATATATCCATTTTTCAAGAAACATCTATTGAATAAATTACTATGCACCAGGGACTGTGCTGGTGTTAAGATGTACAATCACAAATATATTAAGACATTATAGTTTACTAGGGGAAACTGACTCATATGTAAATGTAACACAGTGTGATATGTGCAATATTAGAAATTTATAATATAGCAAAGTAGTAGAGTGAGGAGAATGATTAATTCTTGCAGGATGAAGGGCATGAGCATCTTAGAGAATATGATTCTTGAGCTGGGTTTTAAAAGTAAATAATTGGCAAGATACTCAAGAATAGAGTAGCAATGCAGAAAAAGAATAAAAGCAAAACATTTAAAGCATATCTAATTTAATTTAAAAAGAATTTATTTTTTTAATAAGAGAAATTATACTTTGGGATTAATAATAATACTTACATATTCAGTTATTGATATCTGATCAAGTCTATGGGTAAAAATTTTAGCATTTTTTATATAAAGTCACCAAATGGAGAAAAATTATTGTTTTACTTTGAAAACTATCATTGACTATGCCTCATTCTGAAAATGTTGATTTATGAAATCATTATGAAGATCGTCTTTTGTTCCATGCGATAGGTGAGTCACACATTTCTCCCTCATTTCTTCGCTTAATATTATGTCCATTTTCTGGCTGAAGGTGAGAGTAGTTTCTTCTAAATGGCTTATAATTAGTGTTTAGCCCCAGCATTGCCCTCCTTTTCTGAATAAGGCCTAGAGGTGACACTTGTTTTCTTTCTCCCATTTCAACACCTTGCAAAGCCTACTTGTTCATGGTACTCAGGAGGGACATTGCTAGGAAATGGGCTCTCTTTTATGCCCAGGACAAGTACTGTGCTGTGCAAATAGCCACTACAGGAGATAATACCAGCTGCCTTGCTAATAACTTTGAACTCTATGGATTCTTCTCCTAGATAAAGCAACACTATTTTATGATATGAGTGAATTTTTGCTTCAGTTACATGATACATTGTTTTCTACTCGAGACTTGTCTCCTTTGAAACCAGAGGTTAGCTGAAATAAAACAGGAAAATAAAAAACTTTAGCAGGCTGATTTGTGCTTTGTATGTGTGGACTCTCAGTGCTACATAATACAAAGCAATAATGGCGTCCTAATGACCATGCTTAAGAATGTGGTACAAAGTCATTCATGGAAAGAAACATTAAAAAGAACAGTTAAAATGCTACGGATACAAAGATTGAGAGCTTGAAGCAGAGACAGTGGAGGAATATCTAAAATGTATCAAGTAAAAATAAAGACCAGTTATATTTAAGCCATACTCTGGAGCTGAAGTTTAAGGAGGAGGGAAAAGAAAATGTTGTTTTCTATCGTTGGAAGTCATTAAAAAGAAAGGTAATGGTCTAGAATTAGGTAAGGCAAGAAGTAATCTTTGAGCAGGAAGTTACCTGAGTCAGCTTAATTAGAACTGCTTAAAAATAGGACTAAAATACTGGTGGGATTAACCTTTATAATCATGCTCCTGAGAGAAGGAGGGGAATTAACCCCGAGGCAAATTCCAATGTAGTCTTTTCCTGGAAGTCATACCTCTACTTTCAATCTCCCTGGGTGCTTTAATACCTTTTTTGTTCTTTTCTGCTTACATATCTGATTTTTCTATGACATTCTTTATTCTCCAAAACTTGGACTACCCAACTTTTGCACCAAAGCATAACCCCATCTTATATTTATAGGTTTATCCAATAAATCATTTCTTGTAAAAATTGTCCTTAATTGTTCCAGAATTCTCTGTGGCTCAAAGCTATTGCAATAAGACCAAATTAATTCTACTTCTAAGTGTCTGTGGTAATGGGTAATTTATCCAAATTGGAGAGTTGTTAGCACATTCATGGTGCCATCATCATGAATTTAAGGATTTAGATTCCTTCCCAGGAACAAAAATACAAAGAAATACAACCACAGTGGTCTTGAATTCAAAACAGAACCCTTCTAAATTTGTGACTTTGATCATGTAATGAATCAAGTATGAGTACGTATATTAATTATCATGGCCATATTCTATTTCTGGAAATTTATATAAGGCAAATTGCTGTCAGGGGTTGCAAAGAAGCAAATAACATAATCTAGCTGTACACTATTATATAAAGTGACAGTATTCGTCAGTTCCTTCCAAATGAATGACAGGTTTTGAGCTCCTTCCTTTTTCTCTCATTGAGCACAATGTTTTCTATTTTACTGCTCTTGAAGCTTTCTAAAAGAGAATATACAGGGTCTAAGAGAGGGAAAAAACCCCAGTTGTTGGGGACAAAATAATGGCTTATTTTTAACTAGAGCCTGCAATGAGTTTTAGCATATTCTAATTATTTTTTGTTTTGTCCTTTAGGATAGATAACAGAATGGATTCACTTTGTGCTCATGTTCTCCCTCTTTCATTATCACTGCTATTTTATATACCTTAGATAGGCAATCATGACAGTTGCACAATTCATTTTCATTTGTTGGAACTTTATTCATCAGAATCCTTTTGTGATACCTCTACTCCACTGTTTCCATAAAATTCCTTATAGCATTGTGCATGTACTTATGTATGTATCTGTGTGTGTGCATGTATGTAAATGTACCCATGTATACACATGCACACACACATATGTCACACAACACTGAATACAATTTCTCCCTCATGTTCCTGCTCCATCATTCACATGTCTGAAGATTTTCTAATTGTATAACTGTTGACTTCCATCTTCTGGGTCCAAGAAAATTTGTGTAACTTAAATATATTTTTGAATCATATTTGTATTTCTTTCATTTTGCTATAAGAAAAAAGTATGGATTTGGGGATTAATCTAAAATCTCTAAATTCTGTGGGTTTTTTTTTTTTGTCTGTTAGTGCAGTATTTGTGGGGATCACTGCCTATTTAATAATTTGACCCATATTTATTAGTTCATCAAATGTTTGTGGAGTGTCTACAATTTGCCAAACCTTGTACTGGCTACTGGGAGAAAATGATGAATTAAGCAGATGGAATTTCTGCCCTCATAGAGGTTACATTTTGTTGAAAATGAGATTGATTATAATTTTCATGAGCATTCAAGGGCCTAAACAGGATGCTATGAATCTGTAACAGGCATACCTAATCTGACCAAGGCAAAGTTGTTTGAAGAAGTCACAAGACCTGACAAACATAGGAGTGGACTAAGCAGAAGAGGTGGGTCAAAACCATTTCAGCAGATAGTACAGCCCACACAAAGTCCTTTAGGCCTCAAGAACATGAAAATGTATTACTGTGGTGGAGAGAGTTGGATATGAACCATGAACCAAAGTTAGAGAGGTAGCTGGGACCTGATTATAGAATTAGAGACTGAGTGCAGGGCTTGAATTTATTTCCTAAAGGGTCTAGAAAGTCATCAAGTTATTTTAAATAGAGGAATGAAATGTTCAAACTACACTTTGAAAAATGATTGTTCCAGCTATATCACAAAGAGTAGATTGGAGCAGGGCAAGAGGGAGGCCATTGAATGAGATGGGCTCTGGAACTGGGTGGTCTGACTGTAAACCTGGTTTCTGCAATTTGTTGATTCTGTTATTTTAGGAAAGTTTGTGAACCTTCACAATCTTCAGGTTTCTTACAGACCTAATAATACTTGCATTATTCAAATTACTGTGAGAGCTAAATGAGATGTTGAATACACTGTCCCTATGGTTGCATCTGGTTCACAGTGTTAGCCATGAAAAAGTTGGTGGTGACTTTAACTGGGGAAGTAGTAATGGGAGAGTAGAGGTTTTAAAATTCTTAGAAGGCAAAAATCCATAGGTCTCAGTAATTTGCAAAATGTGGGGGATGAGGGAAGTGGAGGTTTCAAGTGGGTTACTAGCTTTAGCAAAATACAGAATTTGCAGTGAAATTTGAATTTCAGATAAAAATTTTTTAGTATAAGCAAATATTGCATGGCATATACTTTTAGTACAAAAATTGTTATTTATTAGAAATTCAATTATAACTAGACATCTATATTTTATCAGGCTACCCTGGGAAAGACATCTTAGGATTCTAGGCTGAACAACTGAATGGTTGGCAATATTTTCTAAAATGAAGATGATTACAGGAGGGCAAGTTTTTAGCATAAAAATAATGTAGCAGGTTTTAAGAACATTGAATTAAAAGTGCCTGGGAGACATCAAGTACAATGTAAATTATTTACTCAGTATTACTTTGGTCATCTTGACACACTCATTAAAAACAGCTATAACTGCCGGGCTCGACGGCTCAGACTGTAATCCCGCGCCTTTGGGAGGCTGAGGTGGATGGATTGCCTGAGCCCGTGGGTTCGAACCCAACTGAGCAGGCAAGACCTCATCTCTACAATAAATTTAAAAAATTAGCCGGGCGTGGTAGCACGCGCCTGCAGTTCCAGCTACTCAGAAGGCTGAGGCGGAAGGATTGCCGGAGCCTAGCAAGTCGAGGCTGCGGTGGCCGGGAGCGGCCACTGTACTCCAGTCTGGGCGACAGAGTGAGACTCCAACTCAAAAAAAAAAAACAATAATAATAACAAAAAAAAAAAAACCGAACAGCTGTAGCCACATTTGTATTGAGAATTAGGTAGTGCCATGTTAGTGTTCTGTTTTCCTATGTAATAAAATATTATCTCTTAAAGACTGGATAAAAAGCATACATATATATAAACTTTTAATTTCTTTATTTCCAGGCTTTTATATTTCCCCAGGCAATGCCACTGGCTGCCTGCCATGCTCATGCCATACAACTGGTGCAGTTAATCGCATCTGTAACAGCCTGACTGGTCAGTGTGCTTGCCAAGATAGATCCATTACTGGGCAAAGTTGTGACCAATGTAAAGACCATTACTTTGGATTTGATCCTCAGACTGGAAGGTAAATCTTTATAAAAATTAATGATTATTTCATTTAATCGTATTTTTCAAGTACTCTTTATTTACTAACAGTAACTATTTTTGGCAGTTATAAAGCTGTCTTCTTACAAAAACTGTCCTTTTGTTGAGGTATTTGATGTTGATGTACTTTTGGTGTGACATCTGCATTTATTAAACATACTGGTAATATTTGAATATTTTCTAGAGCGTGTTACTATATATTGATAGATGTGCCAGGGTACTATTTTCAGTACTAGGGTCTGGAAATAGTGAATGAGATAAAACCCCTTTTCCCTCAAAAGGCTTACGGTCTACATGTGGTGAAAGATAGTAAAGACATATATAAAAAGAAAATATGCACAAACACTATATTTTTGTTTACAAGGGCAAAGATATCTATCTATCTATCTATCTATCTATCCTTTCTTCTTTCTTCTACATGCCGTTGACTTTATTGCTTATTTACTTATTAGTTTATTGCATTCATTTATGCTTTCCTTGCCTTTCTTTCTAATTTAGTCAAGGAAAGCAGATGAGAAATGTATCTTTGTATTCTATGACATGATGATTTTTTTTGTTCAATGTAAAGTATATTCTGAAAGTAAATCACTTTTCAAAGTTACACTGTCTTTAATCTTCTTCTTATTCTCTGCTTATCTGTAGGCATTTGCCTTCACTTGCTTGTGTTTACTGTTGTATTTCCGAAAATGAGCTATAATGCCAATTTCGTGTATGTGTTTGTGTGTGTGTGTGTGTACATGTTTTGTCTGATTATAAGCTTGTGTAAAGTTCGGATTAAATCTATTAATTCTTTAGAGTTCCTGTCCCTAAGAAACTAGTATTATGTGCTGAACTCAGAAGGTCTATAACAAAACTAGTCAAATCAGTTTCTCAACATGTGTGTGTATGTATTTGAGATTATTTAGATTTTTTAAAACTCCTTGCCCCCTGCTGCCTGCCTTTGGCCATTCCCTTTTCATTAATGCCTCCATTAGAGGGCAAGACAGGTGACAGGGTAATTACTGAACAATAACTCAAACTAGTTTATTTTAAGTTTTTTTAAATTACAACTTGATTTTTAAAACTTTAGAAAGAGCATTCAAAATTAAATATTTATTAAGATAATTTTTGTTCTCATTACATATGCATATATTTTGAAATTTAATTTAATAATATATATTAAATATAATTTAATTTAATAATGCTTTACTTCTGTCACCATAAAAGCATTACTTTGTTAGTCTGAGAGCATTATTCCTTTTCTACAAAGACTAAATTGCTCTCAATGAGTATAGAAAGCACATAATACAGTAAATGTTAAATTTAAAAAATGCTGTCAGTATTTTGGTAGTAAAAATTGAGCCAGTTACTGCACATATTATCTGTACACACTTCTTTTTGGAAAAACATTCTCCAATCTCTCCAGTTGGGACTCAAGACTTGGTAGGTTTCACTTCTGGCCACCTCTGTCTTTAGAAATCCTATCTTTCCCATAGTTCCAGCCACACTTATCAAGAGAAAAGTATTCTCCCCAGTCAACTGTTCTTACAACATTCACTCCCATCAGTGGCATTTTGTGACAATCTCTTACCCATTTTTGTGCTGCTAATCCCCTTCTTATTCTTCCCAGGGTTGTCACCTCAAAACTCCTGACCTGGAAATGTCTCATGGTCTCAGTGTTTTCAACTAACTTTCTTTCTTTAAGTGAAACCTGATTCTCCTCATTACACTGTTTCCTTTACTCTTCTGTGTTCTTAAGTTCAAGACTGACCTTCACCCCACTCTGTTTCTCTCCCATTATCTACTCACTCACTCCCCACCTTAGTTTAATCCAGGACTAAGAATTGTTTACAAAGCAGTAATCCAATACCTATCACTCTGCAGTCAACCTGGATTCTCCAGGTTAGAAGGTGAATTGAAAGGTTTACCTAAATTGATGAGGAACTGGAAGAGCCAAAGAAGTAGGTGAAAGTTACATTATTAGAAGGTACTGAGGTTATAATCAAGAAAGCAGAATTCGGTCACATAAAAAGTGGAGAACAGATAAGAGTCTAGAAGAAAGAACCACAATGTGAGAAGCTGAGTAGATTTCTAAAAAATAAAAGATACAGAGGAAGTGTGGGTTTAAAGCAAAAACAAAAAAAAACAAAAAACAAATCACAGGTTTTATATAAATAAAATTGGATGTCTTTATATATTAGCCAGCTCCTATTATATAGATTGGCAGTGAAGAAATTACCTTTTTAAAATTACAAATTGTCCTTTAGAATGATAACATTTTCTTCCCATCTTCGTTATTCTTATCTTTCCACTTCCAGGTTTTTATTCATTGAGAAACTCCTCAGAGAGATATTATTTTTCCCCCTTCTCTCAAACTTCTGCTATTATCTTGAACTGCTTTGACACCTACTGATGCAGTTCTTTGGCCTCTTCATTCAATTCCCAGTCTAGGAACCCATTTCCATGGCTACACCCTGGATTTTGTGATCACTTGTAATTTCTCTACTTCTGAAATCTTCCTAATCCCAGAGTGCTGCTCTATGAATATGTCATATCTTTCCATTCCAGTTCATCCCTGAACCCTCATATAACCTGCTCCTTAATTTCTCTTCATCTTTATCCTTACCTGGTCCTCTTTTGATTAGCCCTGCCCCTAACTTCACTGTCTCCTGCTCCTAGTCTTGGATGAAACCATTTTAATTCTGACCTTTTGAGAAACTTTATTGCCATCACCTCTGCTGTGTTATGGGTCAGCTCCAAGGGTGATTGCCCTGTGCATGTCCTGAGTCTGTGAGAACCTGAAGAAAGACCGTGAACTTGTGCTGACTGGAAGCATTATATATAGGTATTTTCATTGCCTCACTTTTTCTTCCTTTATTCTGCTGCTAGTCTCTTTAATTTCAATTTCCTGCCCTTACCCTTACAGAAAATCTAGCCCCCTGATTCATAGACAAAATATGACCAGATATAAGTATCTTCAGATCATATTCACTTACCTCCAATTTGTCTACATTGTCCCAAATTCTTTATCTTTAAATCCAATCTTAGAAGAAAACTATGTGTAATTTGTAGTGAATATAATCCCTTGCCCGTTCTTGATGTGACTCCTTCCTGTTTCTAAATTCTTTCTCCTCTTTCCCCTTCTCTTCTTCATCCTGTATTTTCTCCCTCCACACGTTGCTCCATTGAGTCTTCCCTTTATTTTAACTTAAATCTCTCTCCTCTGGCTATATCATAACTGTCTACAAATATGTTCTTCATTACCACTTAAAAAAAATCCTTCCCTTGATTCTGCCCTGCCTTATGAACCCTGAAAGTTATTGTCTGGTTTCTCACTCTTCATTCACTTACTAACATTTTAAAAAGCTGTATACTTCAAAAAACATGATTTAAAAAGTTTTTTTTCCTCATTCATTTACTTTCTTTCTCATTCAGTCTTCAGCTGTGACACCTGGTACATACATCAGCAGAACTTGCATCATGTAGATATTCAAAAACCAGTCTGATGCCTCCTAAATTCCTCATCCAAATCATAGACAAGGTATACAATGAGGTATAATAAAAATAGGTTAAGAAAACGACAAAATTAGAGAACAAGTTTCACTGATGGGAGGAAAATAGAGGTGACTGGTGCTTTCCACTTGAGTTCAGAGAGAAGGTCTTTTTAGATCCCTTGCAGAGTGACCCGAGTCTCCTGTAGTTGAGGAGGCCACTGCATTGATATGTATCTTAATCTTGGAAAATCTAACAGAAGAGAGATACTCTGGCTAGGTGTGGATAGGTAAGCTGAAATAGAGTGCTCTGCATATCTTATACTTGCATAGTTCTTCATAACAAGGAAGAGAGGGTATTTAGCATGACCAGATGAGGACCACATGGAAGAGACACAGTGTGGGGTTGTCTTAGTATCTGCAAAAAGTACCACTTGAAAAGCTAGAGGCTTGAGCAGAGAAAAAGGTAAGATTCCGGAGGGCTATAAAATTAGTAAGCAACAAGTTGAAATAAACATGCATCTAACTATTCTAAAACTATAAGTGAGAGATACCTAGTGATGGGAGAGAGATCAATGAAGAAATCATGAAAGTACTTCCTGGCCGGCTTGGTGGCTCACATCTATAATCCTAGTACATTGGGAAGCTGAGGTGAGAGGATTGTCTGAGCCCACGGGTTCGAGACCAGCCTAGGCAATTTGACGAGAGCACATCTCTACAATAAATCAAAAAATTAACTGGGCATGGTGGCACACACCTGTAGTTCCAGCTACTTGGAAGGCTGAGGCAGTGGGATCGCCTGACCACAGCAGGTCAAGGCTGCAGTACGTGCCACTGCACTCCAGTCTGGGTGATAGAGTGATTCTCTAATTAAAAAAAAAAAAAAAGTAATTCCCTCAATGAAAAGTCAGCCTTACACATATGCAGGGCCAGAGACAACAGCCTGCTTTGGGTTGTGCTAGTCCAGTGAGTTCCTACTCCTCCTGCAGCCTGTATATGAGAGAAGAAGGGAGTAATAAAAAAAGAAGAGACCAACCAAGCCACCTTTGGTTGTAGTCTTGCTGCCTTCATCATGTCCTAGTTAGAAAAACATGGAGCGAAATATGTTCTTTAAAATGCTTGTCTTTTAAATAAAGATTGGAGTGTTGACTTGATTAATAAACAGGGCTGGACATTCTACTTTCTGAAGTGAACCTGTATTTTGCAACTTAAAGTAACTGTAGGAACTTCTATCACCTTAGAAAGACCTGAAAAGTCATGTGACCAACTCAGGTGAAAGACAAGGGAATTAACCCTAAACTATATGTTGAAAGCATCAGTGAACGACAGAAGTAAAATTGATTAGTGATTGTTTATCATAACGCATGACTTTTCAATGTGCCAGTCTTTTTATTGTCCTTTCTATTTCTTAAACAAAAATTATTTGCCTTTGACCTCCAAGATCCTGATTCTTTAATTCTTATTAACCTCTTTTCAGTTATTCATCTTTAATATGCCACTTCAATTTATACATGTATATCCACAATTTCAACAACTACACACATATTGATGGTTCTCAAAATTATTATTACCTATTCAGATCTCTAACATGGGCTCTAGGCATATAGCTGTCTGTCTGTCTGAGTTTTACGTTTGCATCTCTGTCATGCATTTCATTTGTAATATGGCCAACAATTAACTAATTATATTACTTTCTCACCTTCCCCCAATATAAAAATACAAGTTTTATGCTATCTCATGCCACCATCATCTTGTTGAAAGGGATATAAACCTCCAAATAATTATTCAAGTCCAAACTACCCATGTTTGAGTGGGACTCAGAAGTCTCTCAGGTTTGGCATGACTGACGTTGATGTTGAGTAGGACAAAGTTTTCAGGCTGCTGCTAGAAAGAGCTATGGCAGGCAGGAGCCACTGTATAGAATGCAGATTCTCTGAAAAGAATAGAAAGAATAAAGCCTCCCATAACCATATGGGGCCCAAGGAAATCAGGAGGATTTGGTTCTTACTAAATCAATCATGTGGAATGCTTGTGATTTGAGTTGACCTCTCTATCTCACTGATGAATTCTGCTGTCTCTTTTCACTTTAACATTGATAATCATTAGAGAGGAAATCCTCTAGCACAGAGGGTCATGGAGAAAGCTATGTCAAAATGTGACAATGAGAATTGCTTAAGTTTATACTTTTGCTGAACATTCAGAAGGGACAAAAATGAATTTTTTCCTTTTTTATGTTTTCCATTCCTCTCTTGAATGGTATTATCCTTGAATCTTTTTGTTGACTTCTGGCTGCTATTATATATATATATACTAACATTAGCTATATCTAAAATGTGTAAAAGGGCTAAAATATATGGGATTCCATCAAGTATAAGAAATTTTTGTTTCTTGAAGGAGAAACTTCATATATACTCTAAATGTATGCAGACTTTCAGTATAGGGAAATAACTATACCCTGATGTTATTTTTTAAAAAAGAAATTAGGCAAAATGAATGGAATCTACCTTGAACTCTAGGTACTGTGAGGAAGCTATTACAAATATAAAGTGCAGCCGGGCTCGGTGGCTCAACCTGTAATCCCGCGCCTTTGAGAGGCTGAGGAGTAGTGGATTGCCTGAGCCTGCGGGTTCGAGACCCACCTGGGCAGGCGAGACCTCATCTCTACAATAAATCAAAAAATTAGCCGGGTGTGGTAGCGCGCACCTGTAATTCCGGCTACTCGGAAGGCTGAGGTGGAAGAGTCGCCAGAGCCCAGCAGGTCGAGGCTGCGGCGGCCGGGAGCGGCCACTGCACTCCAGTCTGGGTGACAAAGTGAGACTCCAACTCAAACAAAAACAAAAACAAAACAAATATTAAGTGCTACATTTGTGGAAGTTATATTGCAATTATTACAAATATAAATTAGTATAGAATTAATTTTCAAAATCTACAGTAGCATATGAGTTTTTATTGTTAAGCAAGAAGATACAAGTATCATTGTTTTTATTCATCTGTTTGAAGATTAAACTAACTTCCTTATCATCCTTGTCCACATATCCTTTAACTTCTCCATACTCTTTTATGGCAATGTTTGCTATATTTTTTCTCTTGGTGTATTTTCTACACACCTTTAATACTCTTAAGGGCAAAATAAATAAAATAAAATAGACCCCGATCCTAAACTACAGCAACAAAAATCCACCCAACACAATAACTTTCCATGACCAAGCTGGAAAATCATTTGCCTGTTTCCGTCTAAGTGGTTACCAATCAAAAGTTACCAATCAAAAAAGGGGGCATGTATTTTAAAAAGCTGATCCTAATGCAAATATTACTCTATTTACCTCTGACACATAAAGCAAACATGATTTTAATCAGTATCAAAAAACAACGAAGCAACAAAATCTGCCCACTGAAAAATCAATAAAGCAAAAAAGTATATAGTATTTGTCTAACCCCAAAACAATGAGACAAAAATGGGCCATGTTTAATTCGTCTCAGTTGGTAGTCAAGACCCAAATTTGACACACTGCACTCACTGGTGCTGTCCTCAAGTTGACCTGTAACTATGATTGCTCTTTCACACAGCCTCCAACACTGCTCCAGTTCATCTGGTAACCCACTGCTTTTCTTACACAATCCCGCATCACAACCCACAAAGGTTTCTTCCCTAATGATGTATCTTTTCTATATTGCCTTGTTTTAAGCCTGAAGAAGCTGAGAATATCACTACTTGTTCTTATTTACCAGCTGACATACAGTGAACTGTAATTGTCCTCAGGGGGTAAGGCATCTAGGCTGGTTAGGGAACCTAAAGCCTCAGCCTTCTAGAACATAAAGTAAAGGGAAATTCTTCTGTTCCCAGATTATTTTAGGTTTTACTGCAAACATTCTGCATTTACACACTATGCTGTGGATTTGGTCTGGTAATCTTTTTCCAGGCTTATTTCCAATTGATCTCAATTGGAATTTTCTCTGAGAACCAGGTCAATGACTTCAAATGAAAGCAGATAACTTTCTTGTCAACTGATTTCCTTTTATAGTGTAATAATGAAAAAACTGGGGAATTTGCCTCATAGATTCCTGCTCCTCAGTGACTCTTTGTCAGACAGCTGGCTGTCATCTGGGGTGACAGGGTAAATGGGCCACGAGCCTCTCATCATCTGGCAGTCTAGCCAGAGCTTGCTCACAAGGTGGTGGCAGAGTTCCAAGAGAGCAGAAGCATGCAAAGACACTTGAGGCCTATGCTTAGAACTGCCACAATGTTACTTTTACCTTACCCCATTGGCTAAAGCAAGTCACAAGTCCAGACTATACTCAGGAGTGGGAAAATAGGCTCTACTTTTGGATGGAAGGAACTCTACAGTTAGCTGCAAAGGACCTGCATGCAGGGAGGAGTGAAGAATTGTGGTTACTTTTGCAATCTCCCATAGCCACCAAGCCATATATTCTCCCTATGTAGACTATATATGGTCCTGTAAGAAATATCATTTTTCATATATTGGTAGCATTTATTCAATGTGGTATAATAGGAAAAACACAATGTTGGGCACTAGAATGTCTAGGTTACAGTTTGACCTTTCCATTAGATCAAATATAGTAGCTTCCTATTACGTGATTTAATAAATTATCATAAACTAAGTGGCTTAAGACAAAATGAATATACTATCTTATGTTTTGGGGGGTCAGTGATGTTAAGTTAATTTCACTGGGTTAGAATCAGGGAGTCAGCAGGCCTGTGTTTCTTCTGGAGACTCAAGGAGAAAATCCATTTCCTTGATATACCTAACTTCCAGAGGGCACCCGCATTCTTTAGCTCAAGGCTCCCTCCTTCATTTTCAAAGCCAGCAGAATATTGTGTCTTCTGACTTCTGCTTATGTCCTTACATCTTTTCTCTCTTACTCTTACCCTTCTTCCTTCCTCTTGTAATAAACCTTGTGATTACATTTGGCATTTTCAGATAATCCAGTAAAACCTTGCCTTCTCAAAATCTTTAACTTAATCACATCTGCAAAGTTCCTTTTACTAGGTAACAGGCGAGGTAGTATAGTCACAAATTCCAGGGATTAGGTCTTAGACATTATTGGGGGACTATAATTTGGTCTACTATACTAGAGTTCTGAAATTCATGGTCTGGGTGCAAAGTCTGGCCTACCATCTTTTTATATAAGTACGGGTTTATTGGAGCACAACAGTATTCATTCTTTACATATTGTCTGTGGTTGCTTTCATCCTACAGCAGCAGAGTTGAATTGCAACAAAGATCATATTAGTCTTGCAAAGCCTTAAGGATTTTCTATCTGGTTCTTTATAGGTAAAGAATTCTGACCCTGTAACTAGATTTATTATCACCTTGGACAAGTTATTTAATCTCACTAAGTATCAAATTCTTAACTTAATAAGCTTTTTTTTTTTTGAGTTGGAGTCTCACTCTGTCGCCCAGACTGGAGTGCAGTGGCCGGGAGCGGCCACCACAGCCTCGACCTGCTGGGCTCCGGCGATCCTTCCATCTCAGCCTTCCAAGTAGCCGGAATTATAGGCATTTGCTACCATGCCTGGCTGATTTTTTGATTTATTGTAGAGATGAGGTCTCGCTGCCCAGGCGGGTCTCGAACCCGCGGGCTCAGGCAATCCACTCACCTCAGCCTCCCAAAGGTGCAGGATTACAGGCTGAGCCACTGAGCCTGGCTAAGTTAATAAACTCTAAAAGAACCTTAAAAATAATTTTAGGCTAAACTTTACCTTATGTATTTCTCTGCATGAATCACCTTTTCAGAATAACTAGTAAGTGCTCATCCAGCTTCTGCTCCAAAACATAGAAGTAAAAAGGGCCTATTGTCTCATGAAGTAGTTCACATTTATGTCAAACAACTGTAATTCTGAGACAGATAGAAATATTTCCTTTATATTGAGCAAAAAATTTCATTCCTGTGACTTTCTTGTCTAATCTTATTTCTGTCTTCTGGGACCATAGAGAATAAGTGTAATCTCTTTTCTACCTAAGAACACTTTAAGAATTAGATTCTGCTATCATAGTTCAAAGTGATTTATATAATTATGTGCAGTATCAACAAAGGAGAAAGAGGTAGGGGACAGAGTCAAGCTTCCTGGACTCAGATGTCACTTCTGCCTGGTGCAAGAGAGTCACTGCTCTGGTCCAGTTTTTATAAGTCTTTATATTTGTGCCTGGGAAAGCTTCCTGGAAGAGGGAGGGTTGGAACATTGCTAACATCTTCCTTTCAGGTGAGGCAAATACCACTTTTACGTCCACTTTCAATAGGCCATGTGAGTATGACTTTCAGCTGGCACAAAGTGTATGCCCAAGGCCCAAATCCTCCTCATATAATTATGATTTCATCTCCAAGAGAATTCAGATATTATTAGTAGTCTATGAACAAAGAAAAACTGAGAATCTTAGTGAGAACACACCTCCACTGCAGAGGTGAAATACACTCTTAACCAGAGGAAAACCAAACTCCCCTAGAGGGCACTGTAGCACTCACTGAATCCTGTTCAAGAGAACTTAAAAGAGAATTCTGGTCTTGAGACTGAGCAGACACCAACCCTTAGAGAACGCTGTCCATTCCTTAGTGGTGAGGTTAGCTAGAGGGACAGAATTATGCCAATAAATAATGGTCATCAGAGCTAAATTGCTGTTGGAGCTACAGGTCATGTTTGGATTTATCCCTGCTGTCCTTTCCCAAGTCTAAAGCTTTCCTAGTGCTTTATTCACTATTAATTCATGCATTCAACAATATTTATCAAACCCTTACTGAATACTAGCTTTTGTGCTAGGAACTGATGGAAGAAAACTCTTTGCTCAATTTCTCCAATTTACCTCAATGCCTCTTTCTCTTTTATTTATTAATAATCCTTGTCTAAAACCTTCAGCTAGTTGAGATCTCTCCCTCTGTTTTTTATGTTGAATGATGTCCCCATTGTCCCCCCTGTCTGCAAATTAGAAAACGGGTAATAACTCCATGCCCATCTTCACTTGTCTTTTAAATTTGGCATCTCACTCTACCAGTTTTACTTACTTGCCATTTTTCTTTTTTTAGACAAGCAGTTTTCCACTTAATCGTTTTCAAATTTTGAAAATTAAAATTTCTATGATTCTGTTACCTCACTGAATCATTATTTTTATGTTTCACTTTTTTAATGTTAAAAATGTGGGGTACAATTCAAGATTAGGTATATAAGTGCTCATCATACAGGCAAAGTTTGGGCCTCCCTTTGGTCCTCACTTTGCCTGGTTTGAGATCAGATACACTTACTGAGGTTGTGCCTCCCCCCTCCCCGCCCCTGCATACACACACACCCCAGGTCATATCCTGCTACTGCTAATCCCTTTCTTAAAATATTATGGTAAATGTTCAGGGTTCACTTATGAGTGAGAACTTGTGGTACTCTGTTCTTTGTTTCTGTGACAGATCACTGAATCTGATAGACTCTAAATCCATTCAAGTTGCTGCCAAATCCATATGTTTGTCCTTTGTGGTTACGTAATATTCTGTTGAATGTATGCACCACTTGGTTTTTTTTGAGTCCAGTTTCAACGGGAGGCATGGTTGGTTCCATGTTTTTGCTATTGTGAACAGCACTGCAATAAACATGTGTGTGCAGGTACCTTTTGTTGTAGAATGATTTGAGTTTCTTCAGGTATATTCCCAGTATGGCGGGGACGGGGAGTGAGTATTGCTGGGTCACATGGAAGTTCAATGTCGAGTTCTTTTAGAAATTGCTCACTCATATAATGGACCTTGAACATTCAATGTAATACTATAAGAAAATGACTGACGGTACTGGGAAACTATGGGGGGGAAGGGGATGGGATTAACAGTGGCAAATATCTGTCTGGGGATGGGGAAACACCTCTTATCAACAGGGTACCTGAATGAAACGTAATTGTACACCTAACCCTTAACTGTACCCCACAAAATCATAATAAAAAATATTGATTAAAAAAAAAAGAAATTGCCACACTGTTTTCCACAGAGATTGCACTAGTTTATATTCCCATCAGCAGTGTAGAAGTGTTCCTTTTATCCACATCCTGACCAGCATCTGTTATTATTTGTTTTATTAATGATGCCCATTCTTACTGGGGTTAGGTGGTATCTCAGTGACTCACCATTTCTTAAATCCTGCTCCCTCCCATTGATTGCTCCATACCACTACCCTAATATAGTGTTATTTTACCCCTGCTTACGTTCCAGCTTCAACCATCACCATTTCCCACTGTGAATTTCTATCAAAAATTCTGAACTGCTTGGAATTCCACAACTTTTCCTGCTTTTTCATTTTTCTTTATTTTCTCCCCTCTCTAACTATCCTGGCTTGTTTCTACTCATCCAGTCCAAGCATCTACCAAGACTTCCACTTAATACTCCTTTCCCTATCCCTACTTCTGTCACAAGACCAGGGCGTTGCTCTGTGCCCTTAAAGAGTCTGCTTAGGTCTTTATTAATGCTCTTTCCATTTTTTTCTTTCACACTAGATTGTGAGCTTCTTGAGGACAGAGGGAAATGCATATTATTCATCTTAATGTCATTGGTGTTTATTCCAATCCTGGAATATAACCAATTCTTAATGACTGTTATTTATGTCAATCAATAGTTAAATCAATTTGATAATACCCATGAGTTGAGGCCCCAGACAGGAGAGGGGTGTGTAAGGAGAGATGGCAATAAAATGATCAATATATTCTCAGACATATCCTGTACCTCTTATAGAAGCTCTCTCTCAGATAATGAACTTTCTGTCAATGACATGCATTATTGAAACCCGTCCCTTTCATTAATAATTATGTTTCTGCAACAGTAATAATTAGGATAATTCTTTCTCTTACTGTTTGCACAACTGGAAAAAACTCCTGGGAGAGGAAAATGTATGAGATTTTTTATTTAAGAGACAGAGACCAAGTAACTTCTTTCTCATTGTTTCTAGTAAATACTGAGTTACAGAAGGGCCCAAACAGAACCATAATAACAGAGCGCTGGCAGAGATTAGCGATGCTTTACTCCTGTTTTGTTTACCATAATGAACTGGTCAATAAACATCACAAATTGTTTATCTATATAAATCTTGACAGATTACTCTTTATGAAATCCATTTAGCAAGTGAGGTTTTCCCATAAGGATGAAAAATGAAGATTTTAAACAGATTGTGGGAGAAGCTCTGGCGGTACCAGGAGAGTCAGTGTAATAAAGGTTTCTTTATATTAATATTACAAAAACCATTTATCCTGGCAAAATCAATATCACAATTCATCTTAGTTTGGTGTTTCTCTTTCTAAATTTAAAATGTCTTTTCCTTTATTATGTATAATTTTGTTTTAATAAACGTGAAATATATTTCATTTAGTAGGTCCTCTTGAGGAGAGATAACATAAAATGGCATCAAACTTGTAGCTTATTTGCTAAAGAGTCTGGAAAATGTTTAAGATTGTATTTGAGTGGCTGAGAAATTTACAGGAATCACTTTATTTAATCCTTAATTACAAAATCATCCCTAGTGTCCTTTGAGTTAAGCACAAGCTACAATATTCAAAAAAGTCTCCTTCCATGAACTTCATTAAGGGAAAACTCTCTCTTACTGAAGCCATTATAGCAAGTCAGATACGTTGAATATAACAATGGCTGGGATAAGAGACTAAAAAATCAGGGACAGGCACATTTAATTACTCAAAACATTGCATGCCTTCTTAAGAAGTGATTTTTTAAATTCCATTTGGATTTTGAACTTAATATCCCACAATACTGCCATAACTGACTTGGAGTAATGCATATAGCTATTGGATGGAGAAAAATAGAACTACATCAAGGAAAGGTATTATGTGATGCACTGGAAACTATTATTCTAAATGTGCTGTATGTAAAATAAGTGTGATTGTTTCATGAGTGAATGGTAATAAAAACAGGAACACTCAAGAGACACTTATTCAAAAGTGGTGTAGTGATTTACGTGTGTGTGTATGTATTATGTATCTCTCTGTATATGTTCATGTTCATACATCGGGAGAAGTTTACTCCTTATGCTTACAAATAATATATGCCAAGTAATAACATATAATGAAATTAAGAGCAAATCAAGTATGTTGTTGCTTTGATAATTCTCTTTTAATTTTAATGCGTAATTTTCTCCAACTCTAATACTTAACCTGAACAAAATATCTACTTGAAATGGAATTCTAATGCACTATGTTTAAATAAAGGACCTAATATAGTTGTTTGTAGGGGGAAAATGTCCTTTTATCATGATTATAAAAAGGGCAAAGTACAGTACAGTGGTTTTCAAGAAGAACTGTACTTTATTTATTCCCAAGGGGATATTAGTCCATAAAACAAATTTGCAGCTTATTTGGCAGCCTTAGCTTTTATCAGCCCTTTAAGGGTGTTGAATGATTACCCAAGAGATCACACCGTAAAAATTGCAGTGGGGTAAAGTAACTCTATCCATCCAGCTTCTTCTTTATTAGAACATATAGGTGAACCCATTTAATGTTTTAAATGTACCATATGGAGAGTACCTGTTTAAGGGTGGGCGGTCTTCTTACATGTGCTGTTTTTGTTTCTGTAATACTTCATGACACCAAAATTGGTCATCCTAATCAGTGCCTTTGGCATAGGCTAAATGTTATAATAATTCACTCTTAGGAAACACATTCTAGCTTCTATTCATGGCAAAATGCCAGTACTGTTATTTTTACAGGCAACTTTGTGTCCAAGAAATTTAAGTTGCAGTAAAGTTATTTCATTATACTTATGTCATTAACATCTTTTCATAAATCAGAATAATGCTCCACTCTCCAACCATTCTGGATAAATGAGTTTAGTGCATAAAATAGAAAATGAAATATAACCCATATTAAGGCATTGACAATATTTGAACCTGTCTTCCTCAAGCAATTTTCTTAGTGAAAGTTAGTCTTTATAGAACTAAATATAGAATTTCAAGATGTTTAGGAAGAGCAATGATTCACCCCTATTTTTTTAATTTCACAATTGGGTAGATACTTGAAAAGATAGTTTTGTGAAAAGATAGTTTTGAAAAAGATAGCTGACAGAAGAACTACTTTTGTAAGAAAGCAAAATTTGCAGTATTATTAATTGAACAACTGTTATTGAAACTAAGCCATAAGATATATCATGATATGTCAAAAAAAGTCTAACTTTCTCTGCTGTTAATTAGTTCATAAAGACAAGGCTATATACAGGTTTTTCATGAGCAGTAATATCTTTTGATAAATATATTTTTTGTTTTATTTTGTGTTTGATTCTTTGTTTGTTTGGCTCAAGCATCCTTTTCAATATGTTGGCTGAAACAGATCATTTTACTACACAATATTACTTATAGGTGTAACTTATACTATGAATTATTAATCAAAACACTATTCTCTTTGATGGTTTATTTGTCTTGTTTTCAGATGTCAGCCTTGTAATTGTCATCTCTCAGGAGCCTTGAATGAAACCTGTCACTTGGTCACAGGCCAGTGTTTCTGTAAACAATTTGTCACTGGCTCAAAGTGTGATGCTTGTGTTCCCAGTGCAAGCCATTTGGATGTCAACAATCTATTGGGTTGCAGCAAAAGTAAGTGAACTCTCGCCCAGTGAGGGTGTGTAAGCAGCATTATACAGGGAAGAGTGTCTCATTGTTTCCTTTCTTCATTTAGAACCCATCAGCAAGGCTTAGGTACAATGTGAAGAACTTAGCTGATAAATGAAAAATAAATAAATAAATAAACCACTGAATGAAATTTGTCTACTTTTCCTTGATTAAATCATTAGAAATGATGAGATTATGTTTGTGGTGGGAAATTTGCAATGGTTTGTTGTAATGAAATCACCAGTAAGGTGACCGAAGTACTAGTTTCCCCCAGACTAAAGGATTTTTCCCAGATACAGGACTATCAGTTCTAAATTCAGTATAGTATTGGTTGAACTGAAATGGTTGGTCACCCTTCCACCCCAAAACATTTCCAGGTAATTTTCTATAACAAATGAAAGATTTATTGTTATTTATTATGAGTTTTATGTTCTTCTGGCCCCCAAATTTCTTGGGTACTATCCTACTTTTTTATATTATAATAATTATCATTATTTATCATAGTATATTATTTACTCCTATGTTTGATGTTTCTTTCTACTTTAAGTTACATTTGCTGTTTAAACATCTCTCACATTTGCATTTTTAATTCCTTGAAACCAAAGATTATATTTTATTATCTTTTGACTTCTCAACACCATTCTACAGTGCCTTGAGTTGACCTTTGAAGGTCACCTGCTGTTCTACAATTTCATAACATATTAACAGTTTCTTTATATTTACTTGAAGATCATATATCCTTACCTTTTTCCAGAATTCCTAAGAAATGCCTGCTGGGAACATGTGGTAAGGAGCCCTCTACAACATATTGTGCTGTACATATTCTCCTTGGGGTGTCCTGAGACTGTCATGAGTCACAATGATAGGAAATGCCACAAGTCATGACAGATCATCACAAACCAGCATGCCTGGAACTCTGCTATCTACATTTGAGGGGAGAGAGGGAGATAAGTAATGGAATATTGGGCTCCACAACAACTGTACTAGATTTTGAGGTAATGGAAGGCAGTGTGTAGCTAATGATTAAGAAGACTTATTCAGATTTTGTACCTGTGTAGGTCTCCTTAGTGTCCCGAAATCATCAGTCCCTCTGGATTTTAGTATAAGTAAAACTCTGCTTTTTGGAGGGGAAAGACTACCATAACTGTCTTTGTGTATAAAGAAATAATGCAAATCTCGATTTCAGTGACCATGTAATATTTGTCATTCATTGATTAGCTATATAATTGAAGGATTTGTACATAACAAAATTTCAGCATGATACTTTTGGATATGAGTTGTAGATCATCATTTAGAACAGAATTATGCAGCCTTATGTACAACATACATAATTGTAGTGATTTCTGGTTGTTTCTGCCACTACTTTTGTGAAAATACTGGCCTTGCTCCACTTTTTTGCTATCTAGTTTTCTGTTTTTTTTCATCTGAGACAGTCTAGGAATTATGCCTCAGGCAAAACTGGAAGGTCTGGTCATTGGGAACCTGGATTAAATTTCTTAGTAGTGGTAGACATTTTCTTTTATATTAATTTTTTTTTCTTTGGGCTAAAATTTTTTTCCAAGTGTTTCTGATTTGCCATAATTTTTTTTTAAAAGAACTTTACATTCATAATTACTCTTCCCTGGATGTATTCATTAAACTTTTAAAAAATCTCTCTGCAATTGTGATTTTTAGTATTGAACACATTCTTTCAACTGCTTTTAGTTGTTGCTGCTACTGTTTTAGGTTTTTATTTAAGAAAATTGACAAAATAATGCTATGTAAAGTTAGAAGTGCTGCATCAGCAGAGGCAATTTACTAAAAAGAAAATCAGACAAGATTCCTGCCTTTAAAGGAGGTCAAAACACAGACAACAGGGCAATGGATGCTAATAATAGAAGGGGAGCCAGAAAACACAAATGGTGGAATGAGAGTGAAGGAATTCAGCCTTCTTTTCTTTTCCATCTTGATTTTCACATGGTAGTTGCTTTTTTCCCTAGCAATGGCCAGCCATAACAACTGGTTTTACAAAGATATGATGCAATTGAAAAAAATGTAATGCTATCTATTGTTGAAACAGTGAACTACCTCAAGCTCCTATTTGTCTCTGTGTCCAACAGATGTCAAGAAGTGCTCTCCTTTAAAATTAAATGTCTCGTGGTGACCCTCCACACACATAGGGAATTGTGAAATTATAACTATTATCATATTTTCTACTTCCACAGAGCCTACTAATAATAGTTTAGCATTATCATCTGTAAATTTTGGGGGGGAGGAGGAATCAGGGTAGGAATGCAAGCATACAATTTCTGAAGTACACAAGGACTAAATTCAAATAAAGTATTTAGACTCTTTCTTATAGTGTGCATCCCAATTAAGTAATTCACTTATTTCCTATCAATATTAGCTTCATGCTTTGAAAATGACAGTCATTCTCCTTTATAGGAAAGATAGAAACAAACCAGGGATTAAATGGTTCTGTTTCTGTATGCTTTCCTAATGAATAGTATTCCAGTTTGTTCTAACTTCTATGAACTTAACTAAAATTATATATATTGTATATATATGTAATAAGCCACATATAATTCATTTGTGTTTAAGTCTTTTTGACACTATTCTCTGTTATTTATTTCTCTTTTTATCCATATTTTATCTTTACTTATCAGAGAGTCACTTATCACTCTCCTTTTATTTTAATTTTTTAATTTTTTAATTTTTAAAGTTAAAGATATAGAGAATGATTTGAGTTCCTCCAGGCATATTCCCAATAGGGGAATTGCTGGGTCATATGGAAGGTCAATTTCCAGTTCCTTCAGAAAAGATACCTGCACACGCATGTTTGTTGTAGCTCTGTTCACAATAGCAAAAACATGGAACCAACCATGTTGCCCATTGAAACTGGACTGGATTAAAAAATGTGGTACATCTACACAATAGAATATTATGCAGCCATAAAGAAGGACAAACATGTGGACTTTGCAGCAAATTGGATGGATTTGGAGTCGATCATAGTGATTTATCACAGAAACAAAGAACTGAGTTCCATATGTTCTCGCTCATAAGGTGACCTTGAACAATTATAAATGCTATAAGAAAGTAATTGACAGTAGCGGAAAACTGTCAGGGGAAGGGGGGGTAGAACTGGTGGTTGGGGAAGACTGCTAGGGGAGGGAGGGGCACACCTCACCAACAAGGATACCTGCATGATCAATGTTTGTACACCTAGCCCAGAATTGTACCCCACATCTTTATAATAAATAAATAGATAAATTTTTAAACATAAAATAAAGTTAAAGATATGGGACACAAATCAGGGTTAAGTATACAGATGTTCATTAAGTAAGTACCCTTGTTGATGAAGTGTGTCCCCCCTCCCCCGGCAGAATCCCACTACTGCCTTTCCCTCTCCCCACTCCCCCACCCCTGCCTCCCCGTAATTTCCCATTACTGACAATCCTTTTCTTATAGTATTAGGATAATTGTTCAAGGTCTGCTTATGAGTGAGAATATGTGATAACTCAAATCACTCTCCTTTTCTTAACAGTTTTATTAAAGTATAATTTACATATCATATGATTGATAAATATACAGTTTGATGAATTTTAGTAAATTTATACTTGTGCAAACATAACACAATCTAGCTGTAAAACACTTGTATCATTTCAGCAAAGTTCTCTATGCCCATTTCCAGTTAATTCCTACTCCCACTTCTAGCCCCAAGCAACTAGTTATGTGATTTTTGATGCAGTAATTGTGTCTTTCCCAGGAGTTTTTTTTTTCTTTTCTTTTCTTCCCAGTTTTTTTTTTTCTTTACTTTACTTTTTTTTTTTTTTTGAGTTGGAGTCTCACTCTATTGCCCAGGCAGGAGTGCAATGGCACGCTCACAACCACCCCAGCATCGACCTGCTGGACTCTGGCAATCCTTCTACCTCAGCCTTCCAAGTGGCCAGAACTACAGGCATGCGGTACCATGCCCTGCTCATTTTTTGATTTGTTGTAGAGATGAGGTCCCGCCAGGTTGCCCAGGCTGTTCTCGAACCCATGACCTCAGGCAATCCCCCCGCCTCAGCCTCCCAAATTGCTGGGACTACCGGCTTGAGCCACCACACCCGGTCAGGAGTTTTATATAAGTGAAGTCACTCAACATTTAGACTTTTTATAATATTTAGGCTTTTGTCTCTAACTTCTTTTTCTTAGGAAGCTCTTTTTGAAGTTCATCTGCATAGTTGCATATCTGTGTAGTTTGTTCCTTTTAACTGCTGAGTAGTATAGCATTTTATGGCTATATACTTTATTTTGTTTATTCAATGATCAGTTGATATATAGAATGTTTCTAGTATTTGTCTGTTATAAATAATGTTCCCATGATCATGCAGTTACAAGTCTTTGTATGGACACGTATTTTATTTCTTTGGGGTGTAACTGGGAATAAGAAGACTGGTTTGTATGATGTGTGTATTTTTAATTTTTTAAAAACCTGCCAAGTTATTTTTCAAAATGGCTGTACCATTTTACATTTGCAACTGCAATTTATGAGAGATCCAGTTACCCTATGTCTTCAGCAATATTTGGCTATGACTTCATATCATTATAGCCATTTAGTAGGTGTGTAGTGGATTTAATTTGCATTTTCCCTATGACTAATGTTGCCAAGCATCTTTTCATGTGCATTGCTTTTCTTTCACTTGTTTTCTTTGGTAAGATATTTTTCAAACATTTGTCCGTGTTTTGATTGAATTGTTTTTCTTATTGAATTAAAGAATTATTAATCTATTTAGAATAAAATCTAAATATTCACTACCATTTTGTGGATTAGTTTTTCACTTTCTTCTTTTTTATTTTGAGTTGGAGTCTCACTCTGTCACCCAGACTGGAGTGCAGTGGCACGCTCCTGGCCACCGCAACCTCGACCTGCTGGGCTCCGGCAATCCTTCTGCCTCAGCCTTCCAAGTAGCTGGAATTACAGGTGTGTGCTACCACGCCTGGCTAATTTTTTTTTTTTTTTGATTTATTGTAGAGATGAGGTCTCGCCAAGTTGCCTAGGCAGGTCTCAAACCTGTGGGCTCAGGCAATCCACTCACCTCAGCCTCCCAAAGCGTGGGATTACAGGCTGAGCCACCGAACCCGGCTAGTTTTTCATTTTCTTAATGGTATACTTTAAAGTGCAAGAGTTTTTAATTTTTATGAAGTCTAATGTACCAGGTTTTTTCTTTTCTGGATTATGTTTTTGTGTTCCGTCTAAGAAATCTTGGACTCAATGCAAAAAGTTTTTTTCCCTCTGTTTTCATCTTAGTTTTATATTTTTAACTTTTACATCTAGACGTGAAATATTCTGAATTAATTTTGTACAGAGTACAAGGTAAGCACCTAAGTTCTTTATTCTATTGGGTATTTTTTGACAGATGGATAGCCAAATATTCCTGTAACCCTTGTTGAAATTATTATCCTTTCCCCATGGAATTGGTTAAACAGCTATGTAAAAAATTATTTGACCCCATAGCTAACATTATCCTCAATGATGAAAAACTGAACATTTTTTTTTTTTAGACACAGGCACAAGACAAATATACTCACTTTTGTGTCTTCCTTTCTATATTGTCCTAGACCTATTAGCCAGATCAATTGGGAAAGAAAAAAAAAACTTTCAAAATTAGATAGAAAGCAATGTTTATTTTCTGATGATATAATCTTATATGTTGAACATTAAAAAGAATCCACAACTAAACTACTAGAGCTAATAAATTAATTAATCAATGTTACATGTTATATTATCAACATACAAAATCAGTTGTGTTTCTATAAATTAGCAGTGAACAATCTGAAAAGAAAATTAAGAAACAATTTTATTTGCAATGCATCAAAGATTCAACCAAAAAGATGAAAACATCTACTCTGAGAACTACAAAACACTGCTGAAAGAGGAAGACATAAATTAATGGAAAGACATCCGATGTTAATGGATGAAAAGGTCTAATGTTGTTACAGTATCAATTCTATTCAAAGCAATCTGTAGATTCAATGCAGTCTCTATCAAAATCCCAATGGCAATTTTTACAGAATTTTTTTAAACAATCCTAAAATTTATATGAAATCTTAAGTGACCCCAGTAACCAAGACAATCTTTAAAAAGATTACATACTTCCTGACTTCAAAAATAGCAACAAAGTTACAGTAATTAACAAGGTGGTACTTTTTTTACTCCTCACACAGCAGTAAACACAAAATAGATCAAAGACCTAAACTTTAGAACTAAAACTACAAAACTCAAGAGAAAACATAGGGGAGTATCTTCAAGACATTGAATTTGTAAAGGATTTCTTAGATATGACCATAAAAGCCTAGGCAAAAGAAAATTGATAACTTGGAATTCGTCAAAATTAAAACTTCTGTGCATCATAGTACACTGTTGAGAGTGAAAATACAGTCCACAGAATGGGCAAAAATATGTATAAATTACATATTTGGTAAAGGATTAATACCCACAATATGTAAATAACTGCAAGTCATCAAATGAAAAGCACAAAGAAATGTCATTTCACACTGATTTAATTGGCTATGATTTTTTTTAAAAAGTGTTGTGGGAAATTGGAACCATTATGTACTGCCGTGAGAATAAATGATGCAGTTACTGTGGAAAAGTTTGATGATTCCTCAAAAATGTAAGCATAGAATTACTAGGTAAGCCAGCAAATCTACTCCTAGGATATAGAGTATTGAAAACAGGAACTGAAACAGATAATTTGTATACCAGTGTTCGTAGCATCATTATTCACAATAGTTAAACAGTAGTGAAGACCTTTATCAAAAGACGACTGAAGAAAATGTAGTATATTGCACACATTCCATAAAAAAGTGAATGAAATTCTGATACATGCTACATGGGTAAATTTTGAAAATGTTATGCTACTTAAAATAAGTTAGACCCAAAAGGAAAAATACTGTATGATTCCACTTATTTGAGGTATCTAGAATAGGAAAATTCATGGACACAGGAAGACCAGAGGCCAAGGGGGGAGAGAAACTGCAGAGTTAATGGGTACAGAATTTTCATTTAGAATGATGAAAAAGTTCTGGAAATGGATAGTGGTGATGCTTATGTAACATAGTGAATATACTTAATGTCACAGACTTGTACACTTAAAAATAGTAAATTTTATGCCATGTATATTTTGCCACAATTTAAAAAAATAGAAATTGACTGTAAAAGTGTATGTTCTCTCTTCATTCCACTGACCTATATGCCTATTCTTAAACCAATACCATACTGTTCTGGTTATTGTGGCTTTACAGTTTTGAAATCAAATGCTGTGTTGCAATTTTTTTTCAAAATTTTGTTGACCCATGGTAAGTTGCGAAGCCTACTGAATGCATATCATTTTCACACCATCATAAAGTTGAAAAATCATCAAGTTGAACAGGACTGCCTGTACAACTTAGTACGGTATGTCATCTACATATGAATCTTCAAGTTGTGAACTTTCAAAGATGCAAACATACACTCACATGTACAGTCACTTAAGTTAGTTCGTGTGTCTGATGTACTTGTCAAGGTATTATACTATAAGATTTAAAATATTTTCTTTATTTTTTATATTTGTTTATCTATTATTTGTGTGAAAAGTACTATAAACCTAGTACCGTACAGTACTATATAGCAGATTGTGTTAGTTGAGTACCTAGGCTAACTTTGTTGAACTCACAAACAAATTGTACTTACAAATGCGCTCTCTGACCAGAACTCATTTGTATATAGGGGACTTACTGTATCTCCTTGCCAACTTTTACAAAGAAGCTTTTTGGGTGTTTGGGTAGAGGTTGTATTAAATCTAAAGATTAATTTAAATAATTTAAATGTAGAATTGACGTCTTAACAGTATTGAGTCATTTAGCCTGTGAAAATTGTATGATATTCCATTTATGTAGATTTTTAATTTCTCTTAGCAGTGTTGTACAGTTTGCAGTGTACTGATTTTGCAACTCTTTTGTTAAAAGCAGTCCTAAATGTTTTATTTTTTCAATGCTATTGTGGCTGTAACTGTTTTCCTAATTTCATTTTCAGATTAGTTACTAGTATAGTGAAATACAGTTTATTTTTATATGTTGACATTGTGTCATGTAACCATGATAAATTAACTTATTGGTAGTTTACATAATATATATAATATATGGTATATTATATAATATGCAATAAAATAATATGATATATAACATATATTATATATAAACAAAACCAATATTACACTAATTTTTTAAATAATCTTAGGTTTTTAAAATAATTTGAAAGAAGAAAAAAGAATATAATATATATATACACACAGTCTTGAATATTTACCCACATATTTACCATTTCTGATGTTCTTCCTTCTCACAGATTCAATTTACTCTCTAAAAAATTCTTAAAATATTTTAAAAGAGCTAATCTTCTAGAAATCCATTTTTACAGTTATTAAAATAATTATCTGAGAATATCTTTATTTTACTCTCATTATGATGGATAATTTTTGTAGATATAGAATTATTGGTGACAGATTTTGTTTTTTGTTTGCTAGCTCAATATTGGTGACCATTCAGTTAGCTTCTGTTGTCTATTGTGTTGTTTTGTTTTTTTAATAAGCATGGTTCCTAGTTTCACTGAATTACTTGTAATTTTATGTTGAAAACATTTAGATTGTTAAACTATTTTTAGTAATTTGCATAGACAATCTGTGGAAAACTTTCTCCTCTGCAACTGCTGCTGTCTCTAATCAGTTTTTTAATTAATTTATATTTTTGTATATTTTATTTTATTCTATTTTATTTTAAAGTTACGGGTACATGTTTGGATTTACCATGTAAGTAAATTGTGTGCAGGTGAGATCTGGGCTTCTATTGCGCCCTTTCTTTCCCTGATAGTGAACCTGGTACCCAGGCTTTGTATGCCCTTTATCTTACCAGGTATTTTTAATTTAAATTTTTACTTAAGCCTGCCTCTAGGGGTCACCTCTGTGTCTGGATCAGCCAACAATTTGGGCAACACTTATGCTCAAATACTTCCAGACTTCTGGAAGACTTCCGTCTTCTGCCAATCAATATATGAATGGGTTGGAAAATACATTCAGAACTTTAGCTAGTTCTTCATTCTCCCTTGGCCTTCACCAGCTCTCTTGGCTTTTCTCCACACAACTATAGTTTTTCAATGAGCCTGGGATCTGTGGGTGGCTTGCCTCAGCCCTGTTATTTCTCTCTCATATCCAGGATCACCAGGTTTATTTTTGGTAAATTCACCAGTTCCCTAGCTGGGAGCACATCCTCAAGTCTAGTAAATCAGTAAGTTTTCCTTCTTGTTCCCAATTGAGACTAACAGTTTTAGCTGGCAGAACCATAGATTTTTGCTCCCAGCCCCAAATTAAGTCAGGCTTCTATGGTATCAAGGATACTGATATTTATAGTCAGTCCTATTCTTTTAAAATGATCACATGTGACTATAAAACTGGGGATGTGGGAGCAATCCCAGACCAAAAAGTCCCCACACTTCTTCTGTTCCTACTCAAAGCTCTACCATTTTGTCAAGAATACATGTTTGCAATTCATTGTCTACTTTTGGCTAATTTTAAGTTCCTAGAATTGAATGTAATTTTGTCCAGTTTTACATTGTCAAATTCTTCAGGCTGCTATAATCAGAAGACCCTTGCCTCTTTTTCTTCTTAAGTATGTTTTATAATTTTTCTGTGATGTTTATATTTTTTAATCTCATCTGTGGAAGATGTTTTTGCATTTTTTCTTAATAATCATCATCCACTTGTTCTATATGCAAAGATTCAGAACTTGGGTGCATGGCCTCATCTCTTCCTGTAGTTAGGCTTTGCCATGTCATTCATTTCCTGGCTAAAATCTTGTGAGTAGAAGGGATGTGTGGGACTTTTGGGTGTGCTCTCATAGGCATAGGGCATGTCCTGAATGTGGATTTGGTGGTCATCCAACTGGCACCATGTAGGACTTAGCAAAGCAAAAAAGTAGAGGGAGTCTAGGCTCCCATCTTCACAGGTCAGTGCCCCCAGCTGAGAAAGATAGAGGAGAAAGAATGTTTTATCTGATATTCCTGGTTCTTCCCTGTTTCCAACCGATCACCTGTTGCAAAAGTCATGTCCAGATTACTAGTTCTTCTCATCATTATTTTCTCTTGTAATTACTAAGAGTACAGTTTATAAATCCGCAATGCTGCTCTTTTAGCAGAATGAGACTTTCACAAAGAATTTAGATGGCCTCTGAAAGTTTTAATGAGTTTGTAAGTGCTTTAGAGAAGTAGGTTTGGATTAGGCTGCACTAACACTAAATGTGACACCAGACATATAATTGAACATTTTTTTAAATCTATAAAATGGTCATAGTAACTACCTCATAGAGTTGTTGTCAGGTTTAAGTGAGCTTATTAATGTAACATGTTTAAAATAAAGTATGAAATATTGTGAAATAAAAAAAAAGAATTTAGATGTTTGGAGTCCCCACCCACCATCATTGCTATATGTTATTTAATTATCTGGTTTGGGATTTAAATAAAGAAAGCATAATCCATTTTATCTGTGTACTCTGGCAGCCTATAGTATAATTCAACAATGTTATTTCTACTCACTGTTTTTTTATGCTTAATCATGTGCTGCACTCCAGTGTCTTTGTGGCATTAGACTTATGAGTTTCATGCAGGATATATGTGTGATCACTTTATTATTAGGATATTAAAATAGAATATAATTTTCCCATTAGTAAATATTATTTGTGTGTACCTCTTGCCAGTGAGGCTCTTTACAGTTCTAGGGATATAAAGAATCAAAGAGGCCTTGCAACATATTTTAAGGATAAAGGAATAAGGTAGTATTTTAAAAGGTAATATTTACTGAACAATTACTTGATACAAACACACACACACACACACTTTATCATCACAATAACCCGAGAAGGAAACACTATCATTCTTTTACTCTAAATGAGAAAAGGTTCAGAGTCCAATCAGTATTTGACTACAGTCAGACAACTACCAAAGTTCCAAGCTGGAATTCAAGCTCATAGCTCCCACACAGATGGTATAGTCACAAGGTTATACTTTCATTCTGTAAAAGACAGTCTGGCATATGCAAAGATTTTGCAATTTTGATGAATGAATGTGGGAATATTTTCTCAGAATTCTACTTTGAGCACATAAAGGATGGGTTCAAGTTATCTCACGCCCAGGATTTAGTAATATTTATTTTCCAAGTGATGTTAAGACATCTAAATATTCAGGTTTACGAAAATTCCAGCTATAATGCCAAACAGGCACTATTTATGCTGTGAAGCTGGACAGATTGTGGTAGAGATGGCCATAGCAAGTAATCAACTTAAATGTTTGTTGCCAAGGAAATTTTCATGTAATGCAAATCATTTTCTACATCCTTTGACATGAGAGTGAAACATCTATCTCTCTTTTAGTCATCTCAAAAGTATTTCGCTGTCTTAGAAAATCATCTGAAGGTCAGCTTTGATTGCTCTAATTCTGAAATCTGTTATGTTCCTGATAGCATGTAGAGTTTTAGATAATATCACTAATGTTCACTAAAAAAATATTAAATTGCCATGGATTGCAAAGTTCTTTGAGAGTATTATAGATGAGGCAGTTTCTGAGTCTTTGTGGTTCTACTTAGAACAATAGGGTTTCTTTTTTTTTTAAACTTTAAAGTTTTTTTATTTTAAAATTGTGGGGTACATTTCAGGGTTAGGTATACAAATATTCACTGTGCAGGTACCCTTTTTGATGGGGTGTACCCCCCCTTCCCCAGGCAGATTTCCACTACTGTCAATCCTACCTCCCCGTCCCCCTCCCCTCCGTAATTTCCCGCTACTATCAATCCTTTTCTTATAATATTGTGGTAGTTGTTCAAGGTCCACTTATGAGTGAGAACATGTGATACTCAGTGCTTTGTTTCTCTGAGAGATCACTCAGAACAATAGGATTTCAAACCCTAAATTCAAATCCACTGAAAGGATCAAACGCATTGACAGTGCTCAACCAATGTAGTGACCATATCAAATATTGCAAATCTCTGCATTCAAAAATATGTGGTGCTGTTAGAAAATAATTCTTTTTTATGTGTCATTTTGAGACAATTGTACTACTGTTGTACATCTAAATAGGCATATGAACTATTGGAATTTTAATATAACAATACAAATTCCAAAAGAAAAACAAGACCAAAAGGGAGCCATGAGAGTATATCAAGCCTGAATATTAAACAAAATTTGTTGTAAATATTATCTGCCTTAGGATCAAACATTTTCTTTAGAAAGCCTATTCATAATATATGGACTTTTGTTTATTTCACATTAAGTGTTGTGTTGAAAAAACTAATGTTTTTTTCTCTGCTCTCACACCACAATCAACACAATACTTTCATGACTAGATATGTGGGAATTTTCCCCCACACATCAAATAAGCAATCAATTCTGCAGCAGACACCAGCTGGGTATCCTCCAACCCAGTTTCATTCTGATACTGTCTACCTGGAGATGGTGTCAGATCCCACAGGGTGAGGACTCATTCCCCAAGACTGCCCCCCACTCTGATGCCAACCACAAGCTCCTGACCCACTGCCTATAAATTGAGATACCCACAACTCTTTTCTTGTGTTCAGTTAAATACTTGCTTATGCTTATCAATTTATGATAAAGGGTATTACAAAGGATACAGATGAAGAAATGCACAGGGCAAGTCATATGGGAAGGAATGTGGGACTTCCATGTCCTCTCCAGTCACATCCCAGTCCAAGAAGTTCCAACATATTTAGCTCTCTGAAAGTTCTCCTTACCCATCTTCGTGGGCCATTTAAGGGGACTTCATGGGATAAGCACGACTAAAGTATGGGCATCCTTGTAGAAATATGATTGGATGAAAATAATATGATTTAATACTAATAGACTAAGTGGGAAAACCCAACAAGACCTGTCTGTTTAGATTTTTCTTGGCCTTTCTGTGCAGCATTTCTTCCTCCTGGGTGTGGGGCTGGACCACTTCTGAAATGAGGGTCTTATGACCTACAATCAGGCAAAGTAGGTCAGAGAATTTCTTTATGTCCTGCTCCAAACAAAAAGGAAGGGGAAGATTAGAGTATATTTTTAGTTTTTGTGGCCTGATTTGGAGGGAAAAAGGAGCAGGTGAAAAGAGAGAAAGATCCTATTTTCTGAGCCCTAAAGTGCCCCAACCTTATAACTAAAGACCATGTTTCACCTTTATTACTCTGAAACTGTCCTAAAGCTGCTTCAGGAACCAAGGACAAAAGACCAAAAACTTTAACAGAAGATATGCTTATTGTTTTAGTCACTTAGGAAATCAAGGACTATGGAAGTTATGAACAGGGAACCATGGACAAAATGGACAAAATATTATGTATGCAATATTTTTCATAATATCCAGCTGTGCTCTTTGAAATCTTATCTTTAAAATGTTATTATTTAATTGTATTATATCTTTATATGGAGTGTATCACTCATAATTACTGATGAATTAGCAATAGCTCTTAGTTGAAAGTCTTTGCCTCGTGTGCAGAATACCTTTGTTCCTATTCCATACTTCTCCACTCTGCTCTGTCCTCCAAGATTCTACAAGGTTTGCATCAGCAGGGTCTCTTGCCCTCTGACTTTTAGTCAGTCAACTTCAACTACTAGAAGGAACCCACCAAGCATCTGGGGACAAGTAGAAAGAGAAGTCAGAGTGGTTAATCCCCTACTCCCTGTCTCCATGTAGGAGTGGCCTTGAGTTAGCTGTATCCTTCCATGTGTGATCACAGATCCTGTCAGGTGATGCTCTTCATAAAGCCTCTTCTGTCCCTAACTTCTGTCTCCCAGCTTAAGCCAGGGATAGTGTGCAGAGAAGAGTTAACATAGTAGGCCTGACTGCTTATCTTTAGAAAGACCTGCTTACAAAATTGGCCCTTGGCTGACTTTTTAGCCCCTACCATCCCCAGAACTGATTAGAGTAGTTCATTGAAACCAAACATTTGTACAAATGATGTGGTTTATGCTTAATACCTTTCTTTCTGGGAGTCTGAAATTTGAGTAAATGATAGATAGAGGCTACTTACATAAAACCCTGGACACTTAATTTCTAATGAGCTTACCTTATTGACAGCACTTTACACACATTTTCGCAATGCCTTGGAGGAAATCAAACATGGTATGTCTCCCCGGAAGAGGATTCTTGGAAGCTTGTGCCTGTTTTCCCAGTACTTTACTGATGTGCCTTTTCCACCTGTTGATAAAATCTGTACTTTCAATGTAATAAATCTTAGCCATGTGTAGGACTTTTTGATGAATCCTGTGAGTCTTCCTAGTGAATCATTAAACATAGGGGTCAGGGTGGTCTTGAGGACCCTGACATAAACAATAAAGAAACTTGGCTGTTTCCATGCCCCAGAGTACTGCATCATTTCTTTTGACCACCCTTTTGAAAATAGTTCCTTTATTAAGCTCTTCCCAAATCATTTGAGTGTACTTTGTTTTTTCTCTTTTAATTCTGAATGAGTCACCCAGCAACTGTAGATATTTCATATAAAATATTGATAATTATTTGGTGGATTTGTTTCTGTATGTGATTTTAAAATCACCTTCACAAAAAAAGATTAATGACTTAAAAATTAATACAACATGCAACCTTTCCTTTGATGTTTAATGAGACTGTTTGAATAGGTTGTACTTCTCTAAATGGATGGAGGATTACACATCTTGTTTAAACCTGAAATGGGTAAATAAACTGGTGGCTGATTGTCCTTAAAAAATATTTAGATGTTGTTTTTCTCCGTTAACTTTGCATATACTGGAAAAAAACAAAAACAAAAATAAAAGCTCACTATTATTGAGAAAAATTAAGACTAAGGAAAATTTACAGTGACAGAAGGCAATGTTTTAATGGCAATATATTTTTGCAAAATGTCAATAAAGTAGTTAGCTGAATGTGCTTACGTGCCTGATAAGCAATCACATTATATCTTTAAAAGACCTCTAGCAGGTGTTAGTATATTCACATAGTATATTCAAACTGCTTCTTCATAATACTTACATTATCTAACATCCTTAGCTATTTAGATCACCAAATATTCTTTTTTTTTTTTTTTTTTGAGTTGGAGTCTCATTTTGACACCCAGACTGGAGTGCAGTGGCACACTCTCTGCCACCGCAGCCTCGGTCTGCTGGGCTCCAGCGATCCTTCCACCACAACCTTCCAAGTAGCTGGAACTACAGGCACGCTACCATGCCCGGCTAATTTTTGATTTATTGTAGAGACGAGGTCTCACCAAGTTACTTGGGTGGGTCTTGAAACTGCTGACTCAGGCAGTCCACTTATCTCAGTCTCCCAAAGTGCTGGGATTACAGGCTGAGCCACTGAGCCCAGCCCAAATATTATTCTTATTTTGCTTGCTTCACTGTGCTCTGTGAAGCAAGATAAGACATCTTGCTTAATGAAATGGAAAAGTTCCTCTTAAAAACCCAAAAGTTTATGCTACTTAAATTTCAAGTTTCCATCAAACGTCTGTCAATTTTTAAAATAATTATGTACAAAATAAGTATTACTCATTCTTGAATTGTTTCTCAAAAAAAAAAAAAAGCAAAGAAAGAAATGGTTAATGCAAACTATTGTGGTTTTATTTCTCCATCTATATTTATGTCAGCTGCTTTGATCTATAAATTTTTTTATGCTTATGGATAAAAAACTTTGTTTTAGAGAACACATGATGCATACCCTTTGTTTATTTATTTATGTCTTGATAAACCACACGTCTTCTTGATAAAGTAATCCTGAATCAGAAAGACCTCTTTGCTGGATATCTCATTTCAGTTTACTTGTATGTTTATTGATTGCTTTTGCTAATAAGTGTTCTTTCCGTTGTAATTTAGCTCCATCCCAGCAACCTCCACCCAGAGGACAAGTTCAAAGTTCTTCTACTATCAACCTCTCCTGGAGTCCTCCTGATTCTCCAAATGCTCACTTGCTTACTTACAGTTTACTCAGGGATGGTATTGAAATCTATACCACTGAAGATCGATACCCATACAGTGAGTTTAAGTGTTTTGTAATAGAAAGATAAAATATTCTAAGAATTGATACATTAGTTAAGTTCTTTGACACTGAGGATAAATGCTGTTGTGGTTTTCCTCCACTTAGCAGTGTTTCAAGCAGAGAGAGACTTACAAATCTTACTGGTATTCAAAGAAATGCATTAAAAATGAGATGCTTATTATATGATAACACTAATACTTATCTAATTCGCAAAGATGAACAAAATGACCCCATCCAGGATTGGCGAGGATATGGGGAGGCTGGAACTATTATAAAGTGCTGGGGTGTCTGTGTGAGTTCATTAGTAAAACTTTTTGTGTGCAATAAACTGTTAAAATGTATGAAAAACCTTCCCTTTGTGCATACCACTTGACCCATCACACCTATTTTAGGGAGTTTATCTCAAGTGAATAGTCTTAAATGGATACTAAATCACAAAAAAAGTCCATAGCTATACTATATGTAATAACAAAATTTTGAAAATGATTCACATGTCCAAAAATTTTAAAATAAATTATAGCATAGGACATAACAGAATCCTGGTATATTGTTAAATAAGTTGTAAACTATGATTGCCTGTACAATAATATATTAGTTTATATATCAATAAATGAAGAATGTTTATGACATATTGTTTAAGGTAGTTAAAAGGTATTAAAATAATCTGTGAATTATAATATTATAATTTATGATATAATAGTTATAGTATTTTAACTTTAAAATACTGGGAGGCTTGCAAGCCTTTTCTTTGGTTGTAAATAATACAGTAAATTTATCGAGTACTTCTAATAAATACATTAAACTTTTAAAATTCTCAGGTTAGACAAAGAAATTTTTAATCTGGAAATAACACTCAAGCACATAGTAATTTTGTGCATACATTGTGATTTCTACATTTCCAAACAGAAAGAACACAGCAACCAACATGAATTTTTGAATGGGGAAGGCTATTAACAAGCTATGAAGTCTACCTTTGCATCTGTAACTTCTATGAAGATTTTAAAGCAGCTTGTAGAAATCAAAATATTGAGATCCATTGTCTTTAAAAAACATTTATTCAGATATTTTAGATATAGCTTCCCTCAAGACTGAATAAAAAATAGAAATGCTTACATTCTTCCAGCTCTGTCTTTTCTCATTTTTGCTTCTAGTCAGGTTTAGTTACTTTCTAGTCTAAGAAACTAGTTTAAGGGATCTTGAACAGTGATTCCAACAAGATTCTATGTTATTCTCTCTGTTTAACACCCAATTTTCTAAATTCTGCTTTAACATGCATAATTTGTTAGAAAAGTGTATAAAGCTATGTCAAAACACTGAAGTTCCGTAACCTTCCTTAAAATGATTAAGAGGTTGCCTTGTTTTAACATATTAATTAGCTTTAAAACTCCTGCATAGCATACAGTTTTATTTTGTATGCATTATGGTGGGTTACACTGTCCATCTAATCTAATATGACTTGAATTTAGCTTATTATGTCCACCACTTTCTCTTAGTTCTACATGTCTCTTCAGTATTCCAAGTCTTCTTTAAAGTTAATGGAAACTCTGAACTTCATGATGCAGATTGCAAAGGAAATGAACATCTGTCTACATCTGCCATGTTGGCAAAGCATCCTAAAAACCTGCTACTAGAATGTTATTTTCTTCCAAATATCAGCATGATCCAGGTGTCCTGAAACTTAAACTTTTGTGGTAGAAGAAGAGAGGAGTTATAAAAAATATTGAAAATTATTTTAAGGATGACAGTACCACTGGTTGAATTATTTCCAAAGTTGCGAATTAAAGTCACCCTATTTTCCATACAGCTAAATTCAATAGCAAAATTAAACTTAAAACTACCAGTGGTATCATTCAAGCCAGAGGCATGTTTTCCATGGTAACATATTATGATCTATTTCATAGAACATTACCTCTGAGTACAAAACTCTGACTGTTTTTCATGATTACAATAATATGGAATCCAAATAACAGTTTCTTATATAATAAATGTGTATTCATTCACTAATCAGACATTTATATAATCCTATTAAACAAGGTATTATTTCCCAAAACCTTATTTTTCATTAAAAAATGCCACTTCTGGCATTTCTTGACAATCACTATAATTAATGATGTGAAAATTATCTGCATGATGGCATTTGAACAGTAAGAACAATTGGTTAACACTGTCAGAACTTTGTATCATTCTAATAATACCCTCATGTTTATTACTCTATTTCCAGTGCGTGGCTAGCATGTGTAATATGGAAAGGAAACACTATTTATATTCAGCTGGATGAACACAAATCTTTGGGTTAAATAAAGGCATTAGGAATTATAGGTGGAAAAATCACTGAACTTTTCAAAGAAAATTAATAGTGTTGTCTTCCAAGCAAGTTTGATCGTTTGGTTGAGACTATTACAGAATTATTTGTTAGAATGGAAACTTCCTCTCTGGACTGGTATACTATGAGATTCTCTAGGACACTAGTTTCCATTCAAGGATCATTATACACCAGTGTGCTATCTTTAAAGCTTTCAAATTATTTGTTATTAGTAATAGCACACAAATAATGTGAAATAATTTTAAAGTTTCTCAATAATCAACTTTTAAAAAAATAAGGTGCATTTTATCTCTTATTCAAGGTCGAGGTAACGTTAGCATTTTGGAAATTGTATGTAAACAACACCTAATATTATCTCTGCTGCATCCCCAATCTGGGTTGCTCATAGATATCTTAAGTATCATGAATGTGAAGAGAGCAGTTATTGGAGGAAATAGCCCTCTTGTGTTAGTGTTGCAGGTTTAGGGAGTGGTCAGTAACTTCTATTGTTTATTTTTCTTATTTGGGTTTGGAACCAAAGGAGCACTAGACATAATAGGTAGATGTTATAAATAAATAAAATAAAAATCATCCTTACTATTAATGAAAGCCAGATTAGAGAATATACCCTCTTTCCTACAGGAAGACAGATAAAAAGAGAGAAAAACCAAGGGGCTGGTCTGAGTATGCTTTGTTTTACACCCCCTTCTCCAACAAATCTACAGTCAGACTTGGAATGGCATGAGTGGGGAGATATCCCTTCAGTGTCACTCTAGAGAAATCCTTCTACAGGGAAACTAGAGGATAATTCTTCCTACACATGATGATCGCATATTAACATAGCTTTAACTTAGAGTTTTAGACAAAAACATATTTTAATGAACCTTGGTATTTCATTTATTCCTTTATTATTGATTTCCATCTTTAATACCATTATAATTTATTATCCTATATTGCATCAAGGGGTCAATGTAGCAAGTGGTAAGATGGTTCAGTTAGCTCTGAGGGAAAGAAATGAACAAACATAAGATATAGACAGACATTTGGGGTAAGAGCAAATTTCCAAACTCAGAGTTAAAGATGAAGTTAATAATCCTGGTCTTAAGCAAGGGAAGCAACCATCTTGAGATAAGTGCTCTTTTAATCTGAGCATCTTTTTTTTTGTTGTTATGGCATCATTAATGAGTATCCTACTTGTACCCTTTCCAATGCTTTTATTTAGTTCATGTTATAAATTGCCTTATACAATATTCTTATATAAATACATAGTCCACTTCCAATTATTTTATTATTCTAATTTATTCCCAAGTAGACTGTTCTTGTATATTCTAACCTATTAGGGTTATATTCCATTTTTCAAATGCTATAAGCACCCAGTAAGTACCAAGTGTTTTTTTGCTGTCATCAGGTTAAATGTCTTCAAATTGCCAGTTTTAGTTTATGACAGATAGTCTTTGGGAATATTCACCATTGATATGTATTTTTGTCTTTCAGGCTTCATGTTAAGTAGATTATTTTTCATCTGAAGTCAGAGTCTCACTCTGTCACCTAGACTGGAGTGCAGTGACATGCTCACGGCCACCACAGCCTCAACCTGCTGGGCTCAGACAATTCTTCTACCTCAGCCTTCCCAGTAGCTGGAACTGCAGGGACATGCCATCACGTCCAGCTTATATTTTGATGCATTGTAGAGATGAGGTCTCGCCAAGTCCCCCAGGATGGTCTCTAACTTCTGGGCTCAGGCAAAACTTTCACCTGTGCCTTCCAAAGTGCTGGAATTACAGGCATGAGCCACTGCACCTAACCATTTTTATAGCTTTTAATGGTTTTTCAGATTTTGTGAATAGTTTCAACAGTCTTAAGTAGAATAAATATGCAGTTGGTTTAATCTAAAAATATTTATGAAATTACAGTGGGCCACAGTTGTACTCTTTCCAATGAGGTCTGAACTGTAGCCCTAGGAGACTTTTCCAGATGTGTTCCTTCATTGGGTGCTCTGTCTTAGCAATAGGGATAGTGACTTTCTCCTGTCTCTTCTATTCCTATATTCTTTAGAGCTTTCTCCATAGTTTAGGAAGTAAAACCCTGTCATAATCAATCATTCTTTATGTTTAACTTGCCTTGTGCAAATTACTCTGTAGTTTCTATGTCCTGATTGTACTCCAATACAATATTCAACATATTTTCATGAAGAATTTACAATGACACACATATACAACATGTCAAACTCACCTTTCACTTGTATACTCTCTCATGTTTTTCAGTCTTTAATTACTCCCTCCTCTCTACCATTATGATGAAATTTGCAGAAAGAGCAGTTTCCCTCTGACCTTTTGCAGAAGGTCTTCCAGAGGCTCTGACTCTTTTGTGAGGTGTCGTTGGCTAATTCAGATACGTGAAGATGGTGAACATGTGTTCATTCTCAGGTTGGGCAAGTCCGCACGAACACTTGATCTTAGTCTCACCTATGCTCCTTGCTACTGCTGGGAACTTGCTGAGATTCTTTTTCCATGTCTTACACACAATCTGTGACCCTTTCAGAGGCTGAAGGATCACTTTGTCACAGCAACAGAAAGTCCCATAGTAGGCACAGTGGCCCTCAACACAGTGTCTTCACCATTCAAGAAACCCAGAAACCCTGTGAATTAAAATCAGACCCTTGATGTTTCAATATTCCACTGTATGCATATAAACATGTTTGGACCTTCATATTAATAGAGAGGACCCCTGCATAATGGAGTCCTATCTCCATCTCCCATACACACAGTCCCATGAGGGAGGAGGCATTTGTGTGTTTCATAGTCCTACAGTGTACTTGCTGTGCCTTTAGAGAATGAGGAGTTCTAGGCAAAAGTCTGATCATGTCTACTCCTATCTTTTTTACTGAAATCTCTTTCTAGCAGTTTCTCTCTGCTCTCACAATCCTTCATGCACAAAAGTGTTGCTTATCCAGAACTTCTCTTGTGTAAATTCCCCATGATAACAAATATCTTAAAAATTTAGCAGCTTAAAAAAATCAACATTTATAATTTCCACTCTATTTATACAGAACAGAAAAATATAAAAAGGTTCCTAGCAAGATGTTGGCCAAGTGACAGATTTGACTCTAGGTGATAGTCTTCTGACTTCTAGTCTAGTGTATTGGTATTTAACAAGCAAACCAGTTACATAGAGGAAACATAGGTATTCCTTCAAAACTTTTGCATAGACCTACTATCAAAAAGGTACTATAAAGAGAAAAACAAGAACTGAAACAAATTTTTAAATATTCTATATTACAAGTGGCATTTTAAAATTATTGCCTTAAATTTGCACAACCAAAATTTGCTTTATTTCAATTTTAAAAACATAACACAGACTCATTCAAAAACATATACTTGAATAGTTTATGTAGTTAAGTAATATAATATAAAAGCAGTTAGAAACCATTCTTTACCAATTTGTGGAATGTAACTATTATCTTCTTTTTCTTTTATTTTCATTTCAGGTATTCAGTACTTCTTAGACACTGACTTGTCACCATATACCTCATATTCCTATTACATCAAGACCACCAATGTGCACAGTTCAACAAGAAGTATAGCTGTCACTTACAGGACAAAGCCAGGCATCCCAGAAGGAAACTTGACCTTAAGTTATATCATTCCTATTAACTCAGACTCTGTAACACTTACCTGGACTGCACTCTCAAATCATTCTGGTCCTATAGAGAAATATATTTTATCCTGTGCTCCTTTGGCTGGTGGTCAGCCATGTGTTCCCTACGAAGGTCATGAAACCTCAGCTACCATCTGGAATCTGGTTCCATTCACCAAGTATGGGTTTTCTGTGCAGGCTTGTACTAGTGGAGGCTGTTTACACAGCTTGCCCATTACAGTGACCACAGCCCAGGCTCCTCCCAACAGGCTGAGTTCACCCAGGGTGCAGAAAATCAGTTCTACAGAACTTCATGTAGAATGGTCTCCACCACTAGAACCAAATGGTAAGAATTCAAGTCCTAGATTTCCCCTTCTTGGGCAAGATATTAATGAGAATCTAGGAATTTGTAATTGTGCAATAAGAATCTAGCAATTGTCATCTTTATAACTGTACAATATAATAATTGAGAAACAGTTTCTAAAGACAGAAGATACAGTTTGTCTTGGTTAGTGGAACAAGCGTATTTCTTCTAATCTAATAACAAATTCCATTCAATTAAATTGCCCCTTAAAAGGCTAATATTATCTTTGCTCTTAATGACATCTGCCATAACACAAATGATGTTTATAATTTGAAATTCACTTATGAAATGCATTATATTTGACTGTGTCACAAGTTAGGGCACCCATAAGCATTAAATTTTCTCTTTTAAACAAGAAAAAGATATAAAATAATACAAAAAAATATGTATATAGGCTAACTGACTCCATTAAGTTAATTTTTGTGTTCATACAATTGAACCCTTGGTTGTATAGGCCAGACACACATTCACAGATTTTTAATAATTTATATCATGTGCATGTTATGGCAAAATTTTTCCTTAGATTTTTAAGTTACCTGGTAAACCTGGGTAGAAATTAATTATAGTGTTCATGCAAAAAGGACTTATGCTAAATAGATAAGTAAATTGAAAAGATACACATTGGAGATATAATAATCAAATTATCAAAAAGGCCATTTTTAAATAAAAATTATGACCATCCATTCTGAAAAAGATTGAATTTACATGTGATAAATTATAGTGACTGTGTATCTAAATATTATTCCTTTTGGTTTGGTTTCCCCATGCATATGCCTTTAATAGTATTTCATACATTCATCTGTCCATCAGTTTTTTGTCTTTTGTAAATATCTATAATCTAGATTACTAAATCACTACATCTAGATTATTAAAGAAATTGACAGATAATCTAATTTGAAGAATATTGAAAATGCAGTAGTCTTTTACTGACCTGTCCTCACCTCACTGCAAAAATATCCCCTTTGTCTGATGAGTCATCTTGGTTCACTGTTTAACTTTTCTAGGAATAATGATAAGATATGAACTATACATGAGAAGATTGGGATCTCCAGAAGAAACCATATCTGAAGAAAGTCGAGTTTTTCAGAGCAGTGGCTGGCTCAGTCCTTACTCATTTGCAGAATCAGCCAATGAAAATGCATTAAAACCTCCTCAAACAACTACAACCATCACTGGCTTAGAGCCATACACCAAGTATGAGTTTAGAGTCATAGCTGTGAATATGGCTGGCAGTGTGTCTTCTACCTGGATCTCAGAAAGAACAGGAGAATCAGGTAAAGATCTATGCTTTGAGTTCTGCTTAAAAAGCCCCAAACGAAAGTATCTCACATTAAAATCAACACTGCTAAAGGACACTTTGAAAAGCAAGAATTATAAACTTCCACAGGCCAAGGAAAAATTTAGTATATGGGTTGGTTACATAAATAACTCAAGGTCGTAAAGTACTTGCAGTAAGTTTTAGGGGAATAAAGTAAATGCTTTAGTTATTAATTTATGGGTGAAAATGGCTTAACTATAGTTATAGTCTTTTGGGAATGTTTGTCAAAAGCAGCAATTGGTTTTCAGTCCTGAAGTAGATGGGACACATGTCTTATCTTGCTCCATATACAGCATAAGTTATGTCCAGTGAAAGAGATAACTGTTACCAATTCCATAAATATCTTTTTGTTTTTATTTATCTTTTCAAAATAAGTAGTTTAGGTACTAGATTGTACAGAGTGATGGAAACCTGGTCATCAAAGTCTACAAATCACAAGTATGCTTATAAGAAGTTTGCATTATGCTAAAAAAATGAAAAAGAGGGCAAACATTTCTAATTTTCTTGGATTACTTTATTAAGGCAATGATGACATTTTTAATCCTCCAGCTTATTCTTTACACTAAAAGCACTTCAAATTTTATGAAACTTTGCCTTAAAAAATATAATTTTGTTATGCTTTTTTGAATTCATGGATATCTAAAGAAACTTAAATTCTGATCTAAATTTGATCTGTCAGGAGTGTGGAAGATCAGAGTAGATTTAGGTTGATATCCAAGGGAATCATTTCATGAATAAAATGTGCATTGTACTTGAGCATCTCTTAATGACTACCAGCCATCTTGGACAAATAATAGTGCCATGATAGCACAAGTGATGAGGCATGGCATTCTGGAAGGGGAAAATCAAGGTCAGAAATGAAAAGTAATGGGTGAAACTGTAATACTGGACTCTTATAATCTTATGGGTCACTGGCTAATGAAAGTGCAATGAGTCCCTTTGATAATACACCTTTAGTTAGCACATTTAAAGTCCACAGTAAGATCTCAAGGATGGCAGGGGGGAAATGTATGTGTGTATGTACTCTGAACATTTCAATAGAAATTTAATGAAAACTTTGAGAATTTCTTTACGGTTTCAAATTTTTTTTAATTTAAAAGATGTGGGGTACAATTCAGGGTTAGGTATACAAATGTTCACTATGCAGGTACCCAGATTTACCTCTTTCTAATGAATAATATTTTACCAGCCACATTGGTTTGGCTTAGTGAAATATTTCCTTACGTGGGAACTCCAGCACATCTCTATGCATTGTTCTAAATTTTGTGAACTGAGATTATATTCTATTTTTTGACTACTTCTCGCAAATACTCACATGACCTATTGTTTCCTACTGAATTACTGATGAGTTATCATTATGAAAACAAGCAAATGCTTGTAAAATATTTATTTGTAAATGGAAAATATTGTAGCTGGTAATATGAAGATGGAGAGTATACTTGCAGATGTTTTAAAAACTGAATCAAACTTTTTATATATACCAGTATATTCTTTGATTTCTTTTCAAATCAAAATGTTTTATACGGTATAGGGTATTTCAGAAACTAGAATAGATGTGTGAATTCAGTTTGAAAACTTGTAGGGACAGCATTCATTGTGTTTACGTTGCTGTTGTTTTGTTGATAGCGCCTGTGTTCATGATCCCGCCTTCAGTCTTTCCCCTCTCATCATACTCTGTCAATGTCTCCTGGGAGAAGCCAGCAGATAATATTACAAGAGGAAAAGTTGTGGGGTATGACATCAATATGGTTTCTGAGCAATCACCTCAGCTATCTATTCCAGTGGTGTTTTCACAGGTATTGTTATTTTAAAATAATCCTTTTAGGATTTATTTATGGCTTGATTTTGACATTTTTTGTTTGGATAATTCTGTGACAGAATTCTCACTATACATTTATTAAGTGGGACATTTAGTTTCTTAGTATAATGTTATGACTACAAGACTCCCTCTTTGTATATCATTTTTAAATATAAACCTTGAAACAAAGTTGGTATAATTATTTTATAAGACTTGCTTTTTCTACTTGTCCTATATCCTCAAATATTTTGCAAGAAGTTGACTTTCAGTAGCTGTGTCCTATCATGTAGACATGCAATAATATATTTAATTAACAATCTACAATCATTTTATATGTATAGTCTATTAATTCTTTTGAAAATATAAATAGCATTGATATAAACTTTTTATATATACATTTTGTATATATTTCTATTTTCTTAGGGAAAAATCTGGAGAATGCAATTTATCAAAGCTTAAAACAAAAGTTATGAATACATTCAAGGCTTTGAATACAGTTACATATTGCCTTCTAGCAATTCATACTCTAGCTAGCAGTAATGAGAATAATAATCATAGCTAACTAACAAACAGTTACTGAGGCTTTACTGTGTACATGAACTAATTCATTTAATACATATAGCAATCCTAGAGGATAAGGGACTCTTGTTCTCTCCAGTTCATAGTTTTGGCTTATATACCTTCCAGCTCATTTTACCATCAAGGAGGTGGTCAGAGACTGACACAAGGATGTTAACCGAATGAGTCATTCTGTGTACTTGGCTGTTCAGTACTTCTTCTAAGGGGAGATGCCTTTTGGTAGGCACTAACATGATATAAAAAGATCTTTATACTTTATGCCTGCTCTCATAGATCTATCCACATTTTTATTTCATTCTTCTAATTCCTGGTCTTTCCATCTTTCTTCTCTCATGCCATGACCCAGCATATCCAAACCACTGCCACATTGCCTAGGTATATTTTACCTTGAGACAGTTTCCTTTCCTTGTAAGAATTGGATGACCAAATGCACTTACTACCTGAAGTTCTGCCCATTGAGAGGACTTCTTCTCACTGCTGATTTTTAAAACAGTCCTTGAGAAGGGATATAGAGCAGCAGCCACACATTTTGGCTTACAACCATTTAACAAGATATCTCATCTGTGAACTAAACTCTGTTTTCCCTCCCATTTTTCCAGTTCTTCTGGGCTCTGAGTATAGACTGAAGTTGAGCCATCTGTGTAAGAATGGCAGATGGCATGGGAGTCTAGACCACTTGCTTGTACAACATAGTATGGCTTTTGCCCTGCTAATACCCAATTCCAGATATTCACTTCCATTTTATGATGAATTTATGTTGGGCTCACCTAACCTCAAGACTTGGCTGAGATGGTACCTAGCACACAAAAAGTAGCTCTGGCTGCATGGCCAATTGATATTCCATGATTAGATGCTCTGCTTTTACTGAAGCCTTAGAACATGCTAGGAGACATTTAGCAAATAATGGATAGTTTCCATTACATGATAAGTCCTTGTTCTAGGCCCGAAGGGTCCATCTACCTTATGGTTCTCTTTCCATATGTACCTTCCAACATCTTTTCCCACCATAGTTACTTCTAGTCCCATCAGGTATACTAGGGCTTAGGTCCCAAGTGGCTGATCTGCTTGTACCAGATCCTGGACTTGGCTCAGAGCCCTTTCCTGCTCTGGGGTGCAGTCAAAGCTGGCAGCATTCCATATTACTCAGCAAATTGGTTAAAACAGTGTTTCCAATTTGAGGAGGTTTATCAAACATTGTGTTTCCTTCTTAGTGGTGATAGGTACAATAATTTGTCTTTACCTTGGAGGGGGTCTCAGTTCACTCGAACTCCTAAGAACTTCACTGATGTGATAGATTTTTTTAGTCTTCGTAAAATTGTTCTTTCACTCTCTGGAGAACATATGTCTTACCAAGACCTCTACATACCTACCATTTATTGCTTATCTGATCCACTTAATACAATGTTGTTGAAACAGCAAACCAATATTGTCAAGGTTTTTTTTATAATTTGCCTTAAATTGGTAACAAATGACCCTTAGATTTTCCTTGTCTTCAGTGTATTGATAGCAATCAGCAAGAGCTACACATAGTCCTTATAATTACTACTTATTAATCCTTATAATTACCAGTTTCAAAAAACCAGTGAATTATTTTTCACTGGAATTTACCTTGGTTCACCACTAGTGGAAGTTCAAGAATTAAACCACTAGAGCATGCTGTGGGCCATCAGTACTCAACCCACTACCTGTGATGAGGTCCTCATTGCCAGCTAGCTAGTTGGTGGTCCAGCCCCAAAATATCATTTTAGAGTCTCCTCCGTAGGGCCACCCTCCATACCACTATCTTAGGTTAGGTCCCCAGGAAACAGACTCTGTTGGTAGGAGACTGAGTGCAGGAGGTTCATGAATGTGATTTCAGACACAATATACGTACAGAGGTAGGGGATACAAGATTGAGCAGAATAAGTAATAACAAAAAAGACCTCAACTGATTCTGTGGGTAGTTCTGGAGCTGAAATGACCTTCTCAGTTGTTCCAAATTAAGTCAAGAGGTCACATTTTTGTACCCCTAGGGTATGTTTTTCCTATTGTTGCTATAACATTACTGTAAATGGAGTAGCTTAAAAAACAGAAATCTAAGTGTCAGCAGGATCATGTTCTCTTTACAGGTTCTGGGGACAGTCCTTTCTTGCCTTTTTGCTTCCCATGGCTCCTGGTGTTCCTTGGCCTGTGGCAACATAACTCCAGTCTCTGCATCTGTCTTCACATGTTTTCTTTGTCTCTTCTGTGTCCATGTATCCTATAAAGACACCAATCATTGGACTTAAGGCTAACCCTAAGTCTAAGATGATTTAATAGATTTCATTTGTGAAAACTCAAACCATTAAGGAATCTGGCAGAGTAAATACACAAAAGTGGTAATAATATCAGTGTAGGATTTCAAGCTCCTGTGGAGTTTTTCCTATCCTGTTAAAGATTTATTTCGTGAACAACATCGTTAGATATATTTTATAAGACATATAAATTGACTACGTACATGTTAAAGACAACATTTATCTGAGTGATAATTTTAGGTGCTTCAGGGTTAGGTAAATAAAATTTTAAAAAATTATGTAACTTATAATAATCCTATGAAGAGATGCAAAGCCTATAGAAATAGTATTAGTTTAGATTTTCTATTTCTTATTATATTTCCTTATATGTTAGTACTACAAAAATAATTGTTAAAAAACAATTCAGCTTCCTAAATTAAATAAGAACTATCTTAATGTAGTTCATCCTAAAAATAATTTAATGTTCTCAAAATTTATCTTGGAATTCCACCAGAATTATTCTAAATAGGATACATTTTATAGCAATACTCAGCAAATTTAATGCATTTCAAGGTTCTACTTTGCTTAGAAAATTCTAAATTACATTGTGCAGAAGAGAAATGTTTGTATCTTTACTACCTCGATAATAATTTTAGAATTAGAAAAGTAAAGAATTAGTAACTAGGTGATTGATTAAAAATTGGGTATTTTTCTGATTTCTAAATGTAATTACAAGGGAATGGTTAAAAATTTTAAACTATTTCTAGAGTTTGAAAATCTTGAAATCACCTTTATTTGAAAATCTTGAAATCACCTTTATTTCTGCACAATATTACCTAAACACTATATTCTGTACTCCAATTATGCTACTCTTTAGAACTACCCACTTAGGTTATGAAATTTTAAGGCCAATACCCAGGCAAATATTCCAAGTAAATTTTATTATACACTTAAAAGGAAACTATCTAAAAATTACTCCAAATGTTACTAAACTTTACATTTATCTATATTTGTTACATTATGGAAGTTTATTTTATACGAATATATATCAATAGCCTTAAGAAAATAGTACTATCTTTGTAGTTGGGTCATACTCTCTGTTTTAATGACTTCTTTTTTCTGAATCTAATTTCTAGTGGCTTTTGCACTCATAGCCTAAGCAAATTTATGTGGTTGCTTTTGATCAACTCTAGTTATGATGACAGGACCAATAATCAGTGCTAGTTATTTAATTACTTGTTTATGGACTATGGAGTTCTTCTCAGTCTTCTTTGCTCAAATCTGTTATTTTCATTTGAAATTATATAATATAGACAATATTTCCCCCAAAATGTAACTTTAATCCAATCTGTGTATGCTTATTTGCATAAGAAAGATTAATGAGAATTGACCTCCTTTGGATGCTTAGTAATGTTTAATTCTTTTTCCTTTTTTTTCCTGTAGCTTTTTGTTTTGTTTTACAAAAATGATAGGATTGATTTAACATAGTGATGTCTCTCTATTCTAGTGCCATCAAATAGTATAGACATTACTGTGCTCGGTTACTTTTGGCCAAGCCCTGTGGTTTTGTTTGGACATTTTCATGATAACAATGACATTGTCACCATCTTTATCTCTACCATTGGTGACAATAACCATACCACCATGCTGCTTTATGAGGCAATAACTTGGTTTTCTCATTTATCCACTCAGGAACTGGATTATTACCTCATAAAACAGTGTGATTGTACAATTATCAATTAAATCCTGGCTTATCGAGACTCTTCGGAAAAAAAAAAAAAAATCCCTTTTCCTAATAGTGGTTGGCAATAATTCCCTCTGTCTGAATTCATGGAACTTTGCCTGCCAAGGTTATATTTTTCACACTGATTATCTATTATCTGATTTTTTTTCCTTTTTGCCTTATAGCTGTTGCATACTGCTAAATCCCAAGAACTATCTTATATTGTAGAAGGACTGAAACCTTATAGGATATATACATTTACTATCACTCTCTGCAATTCAGTTGGTTGTGTAACCAGTGCTTCTGGAGTGGGACAAACGTTAGCAGCAGGTAAGCAGCACTTATGGACATGAAACGTTTTGTTTGTTTGTTTGTTTTGTTTTTTGTTTTAAAAAGACTCCTATAAGGCTCAATACCTTCTCCACTTGGGACTCAATATTTGTCTTTTCTGCTTTTGCCTGCTCTCTCACTAACCCTAACTGCTACTTACCTTGACAAAAACAAAAAATAAACTTAAGTTTAAAGGTGCCTGGGAGCTTTGAGTTGCATCTGTGTCTTCATAAGAAATGCAATTAGATACAGAGTGACTCGAGCGCTTAGCCACCAATCTATGTCCTAGCAGTTTTCTGACAACTGGAAGAAGTATTTAGAAGGTTTCTTATGAGGACTTCAGGATACCTCTCCTCTCTCAGTTGTGACTTTGTGGGATTGGGTCCACTTACTCTTGTTCAGTGGGGCATCCATGAGTTACTTTGTTGCCCTGGTGTTACATTTTGGCCTTTATTGGATAAGCAGTTGTGTACTTATTATTTTATTTATTTATAATTAGTAAGAAGGTTTTAAGCCGGACTCGGTGGCTCAGCCTGTAATCCCGTGCCTTTGGGAGGCTGAGTGAATGGATTGCTAGAGCCCGCGGGTTCAAGACCCACCTGGGCAGCGAGACCTCATCTCTACAATAAATCAAAAAATCAGCCGGGCGTGGTAATGCATGCCTGTAATTCCGGCTATTTGGAAGACTGAGGTGGAAGGATCGCCAGAGCCCAGCAGGTCGAGGCTGCGGTGACAGGGAGCGGCCACTGCATTCCAGTCTGGGCGACAGAGTGAGACTCCAACTCAAAAAAAAAAAAAAGAAAGAACAAAGAAGCTTTTACATTTAAAATATTTGAATAAGAGAATTGTTATCAAGTATAATCTTTAGAAAATGGTTTGTATAATTTTTGTTTGCTTTAATTAGAACTAACTAGGTTTATACAAACCTGATTACATGTATTGGTAAGACATATAACCCAATTACTTAGCATTTAGCATATTTTCAAATCAGTTTTTCTGAACTTAAATAAGGCTTAATTTCCTGGTGCTCTTTGAAGCAGTGTCCAGATGTAAGGAGGCTAAGAGATTCTAAATGAATTCTAGATGTTGTGAAAACATAATTTTCTGTAAAAATATTTCCTAGACCTCCTTCCTAAATGTTTTTATCTTATGATTAATAAGTCCAATTCCATAGATTTTTTCTTTTTTTTCTGGTTCAGAAAAAACTTTAGGTCAAATGATTTTATCCAAATAATTTTGTTTCTTTAATTTTTTTCATCAGTGCAAACAACTTCAAAATTCCAAGAAATTATGGCTGATTATCTCTATGCTGAACTATTTATGTTTTAATATAGTTAATCTATATATGTTTCAGATATATACATATAGCTATGGAGTACCTAGTTTGTACAAAAGACCACTCTCCTATAAGACTGCTGACTTATTTATTTATGTATTTTAATTTTTTTTTGAGTTGGAGTCTCACTCTGTTGCCCAGACTGGAGTGCAGTGATCGCTCCCGGCCACCGCAGCCTCAACCTGCTGGGCTCCGGCGATCCTTCCATCTCAGCCTTCCAAGTAGCCGGAATTACAGTCACGCGCTACCATACCCAGCTGATTTTTTAATCTATTGTAGAGATGAGGTCTCGCTGCCCAGGCAGGTCTAAAACCCACAGGCTCAGGCAATCCATTCACTCAGCCTCCCAAAGGCGTGGGATTACAGGCTGAGCCACCGAGCCCGGCTTATTTATTTTTATATACTGTATTATTAAAGGGTTACTGAATATGGATAACAGAGGAATAATCTGCCTCCTTTTGGAAAAATTATAAAATTTGGTATTAGAGAACAAAAAATAAAAAAGTATTAGTCTTGCAGGGTGGAGAAAGTAAAAATAAAAATTTAACACAGCTGATGATTGACCTGAGAAATAGTGCAGGAAAGAGGGACTCCAACCATGTGACTGAGCAGAACTGAAACCATGTTTTCTCAGAATCGTAAAACATTTAGAAGTCATCTACTATGACTATATAGCCAATATTAATATTTCTTTGAAGTATTACCCCAAGTGTTTGTATAAACTATGTTCGAAACCTTTAGAGTAGGGGGAACTGCAACTTCTCAGACAAATCCTTATCATCTTTAGATACCTCTTTTAAAAAGTGATTTCTTACACTCTTTGAAAATATCTCCCAGTAGCTTCTACTCAACATTCTTATTCTACTTCCTTGGAGGATGTCGTCAGTCTAATCTATCTTTTTTATGTCATTACTGCCAATAACATTTTCAATAATAATACATCCACCCAAGTCTTTTCTCCTTCAGGTTGCATATCATGGACCTTCAGATGCAGTAGTGTCTCCACTGTTATTAGTACAGTTCCTCTAGATGAGTTCTACTCTGTCTTTTCACAGACATAAACAAACTAAAGAAACTGAAGGGAGAAATGCCTGTCCTTAGAGGCTGGTTGGATCTTAGAGAAGAAAATAGAAAAGCAGGAAAAATGTCTGTAAAGCAGAATCGCCCTGCTCCATGCATCAGTGATAGTGTCTGTGTTAATATTATCCTCACTAGTGACAGCAATGATTTCCTATTGCACAGAAGATGATGCAGCTGAGTACTTTGAGCAGCTCTCGTTTTAGTTACCAGTGAGGAGGTGTAAGATCACTCCTGTCTACTGGAAGGACTGTGAAATAAAACTAGTCAAAGCCATCTGAATCCTCTGTTAACCTTTTTTATTCTTGGAAAATATAACTAGAACACTTCTCATATTCTTTAAAAGCCTTGAGATGTGAAAGTTAATTGACTTTTAAAGATGGATTTATTTATATATTTAAGGGGAAAAAATGATTAACCAGAAGGCTAGGGTTTGAATTTGGGCTCTGCCCTTTACTAGCTGGGTGACCTTGGGATACATTATGTAACCTCTGTGCATTAGTTTTCCAATTTATAAATAAGTATAGCTTGTTTTGTAGAGTTTTATGAGGATTTGAAAGAGTTAATATATGTAAAATATTTAAAGAAGCATCCATTAGTTATTTTGCAATAAAATTTTGTTATCGTGATTTTTGTCATAATATCATATAATACTTATAGTAGTCACAGTGTAAATATTATGAAACTTCTAATGATATTAAAATCAAGAAGAGTTTATTTTACAACTTTGGGGTTATAACATTGTTATACCATATATGTAACAGCAGAGAGACCTAAGACTAAGGATTGTATTGCAAAAGTAAGCTTTAGAAAGGCTTAAAATATAAAAGCATTATTTTTTAAATTTCTTTAATAAGTATGCCATTCAGAATTATGCTAATTTCAAAACTTTGCTCAAAAACTACAAATTTCAAATTTGTTGTTTATAGTATAGAGTTTAATAATGTGCCATGGATAGATTGTCACTACATTTTACTGTGAATGCTCAATTCAGAAGTGTATATTGAGTGCTTACTATTTAAAGCACTGTGGAAGATTCAAATATAATCCCTACACCGCATTCGGACTAAGGAACTGACATCGAATAGGTAGGATTAGCTACCTATTAATGGAGGCATGTTCTAAGGACTGTGAGAAGGGTGAAAAGAAAGCCCTGGGAACAAGGAAAATGGGATAGGTGACTTTGATTTGGGAGTCTGGAAAATCATCTCATTAAATGACATTTGAGATGAACTATAAAGGATTGGAAAAGACTTTTACAGGTATTTACTGAACACATACCATGTGCTAGTCACTGTTTTAGAGGCTGGCACTGTTCCAGGTACTGATTTAATGAAAGTTGAGATTTATGAAGACATCTCTGTCAGTAGAGTATTCAATAGATTAGAAGACATGGTGTAAATAGAGTCTGGAGGACTTTTAAAAAGGCAGTGAGAGGGTAAATTAGAAGTGAAGATTCGAAGAAAGGAATGAAGTGGCTTTAAGGAGGAGAGACCCACAAGTTAAGAAGAGGAAAGAATTGACAATGATAGTGAATATTGTAGCTCATAGTGGTGCCAATAAACAGAATAGGAAAGATGAAGAAAGAACATATGGGAGAAATGAACCCATGAGTTTAAGTTTCATCATTTAATAGAAACACATCCATGACAATTATATCCAGCCAGCAGTAGAAAAATGCACGTCTGGAGCTTCAAAATGATGCAGATTTTGTAATCATCTGCATTTAGATGAGAGCTAAAGCTATGGATGACTATGAATTAATGGAAGCAGTGAAAATACAAGATAGGAGCCCAAAGAGAACACCTAAGCTTCTATTTTGGGAGAAAGAAGAAAAGAGGAGTAAAGGGAACAGAAAAATGGTCAGAATTAGGAAAAGAACTGGGAGGGAGCAGTATCAGAAAACTCAAGGGAAAAGAGAACTCTAGAAGGGGAATACTTCTCTGATGTCATATGGTATCAGGAAAGCAAGAGGAATATGAACTAAAATGGATGTGGGGTAACTGGTGACCCTCTACGGAGCTCTTTAATTAGCATAGTCCAAGCAAAAGCTGGAACATGAAGGATTGAGCAGTGGCAAGAGAAAATATAATAGTACATTTCCAATGTGTGGTTCTTTATTCTTTGCCAAAATTTTTCTTCTGATCAATTTTCATTCTTTAAAAGATTTCATTATCTTTTGTTTTTACATAAACTCTATTCTTTTTTGAAGGAAAAGTTATTTGGTGTTTTTTCTGAAATAAAAATGTTTATTTTCTAATTCCTTAATATACTGTGTCAAAACTGTCTGAGTCTTCATCTGCCAAGTAGAAAGTAAAGTCACTTACATGATAAACTTATGGAAAATTAATTTTTGCTTGTAGTTAGATTTATTTTAAAATGCACCATTTTGGCAGTGTTTGGTGTTCAGATCAGTGAGAATAAACTTGTTTTTATGTGAATACAAGACACAAAGCCTACCAATTACAAATCTATGATTCTTCTTGCCTCCTTAGTAAATGAATAAGTGTTTTTCTAAACTTTTCACAAGATAAAAACCTGAGTAGAATTCATGGACATTAAGTAATAGAAATAAACAATAAGAAGACTAGTCCTTTTGAATAGTCAGCAAATTTGTTGTAGTAAAGGAATAAAAGTTCACTTGTAGCTTTATGATGCTTTCTCCTCTGATTCTTTTAGTAATAAAGAACACTGTGATTTGGTGGGTATATATCATTCCAAGGATTTGTGGAAAATTTAACGTTAAGCTTATAGAGTGATATGAGCTTATTATCAGCAAGCAAAAGAGGCCAGTGACCATTCAAAAATTTTGAAAAAGAGCATCACAAATTAGAATTAGTAATTAGTCTTTTAGAAGCATTGAATCATGAAAAGATATGTTGCCTCCTTAAATCTCAGTAGCAAGCATCAAAAAGATACTTGTAAAGATTTATCTAGCTGTTTCATTAAAAAGTCTGAGAATTGTAATTGGCTCTCTCTTGTTTTAAATATTTTTTCATTACAATATATAATGGGAATGGGTGTATTTTATCCAGAATATTGCATTGCTACTTCTTTAGTTTTGCTGACTGTGACTAAGTCTGAGAACTGATAGAGAGGTGTTCTCCTAGGAGCAGATGCATCTCTCTCCATTGCAAAATCTTCAAGCAGGGTTATTGATAGCGTTGGAGTTGCTTTTGGGTATATTAGGATAATGAGTTGATGAACTAGACCCTCTTGAAATCCTTGGTATACTTTTCTTAAGTTTATCCTTATCCTTATCTAGGAGATTTGTGCATTTCTACCTTTTGCAAATAGAGTCCAATTTAAACCTTTCTTTGGAGATATTACTTTTGGAGGTCCATTCCCAAAGGAACAATGTGATATTTCCTGTGCCTGTCATAAATTGACCTCCATACTACAAGATTAGAACTGCTCGTCTTGCATTAAGCGAGTAATTAGTGGTGCATTAAGTTTTCTTTCTGAATCCAAAGTAAAATATATAGACTGTTTGCTGCTAGGTTGAAAACACACATTGTTTTGCATGCAGGTACATAAGTCTTTTCATTGCAAATAGGAGCCAGAGTGATTAAACGAGCACTCTTAATATGTTAATTTATAATTTTAATTACAACAATCTTGTATATATAGTCATTAGTGAATACTAATACAAATATTTTTCTACCTTTTTATTCATAATGCATAAACCAATCACCCAGTTACTTTTCTGAGGTTGCCTGTTTTCGTTTCATAATACAATCTTTGTTCTTAGTTATGAATGCATTTTGTTCATTCCTGTCTTGAATAATCCCTCATTAAGCTAGTCACTTTCTGCTCCATGCTAAAAAGGAAAAATTATCATGCAAATGTGGCACGCCATATTAAAAAGCACATTACCAAACACTTTTGTTGCTGTCCTTCAATTAGTTTCCCTTCTTTGAATTTAATTCCATTTGTTGTTAAACTACTGACTTGATGTATGGACTCATGAATCTGAGGCTGCTGCCAAGAAAGTGTGGAAAAAAATCAAAGCCTTTTCGAAGAGCTGCAGAGACGAGCTGAAATGAATTTGCTTCACCTTTGACAAGAACACTTGAACAGCACTGGAATCCTCTGATGATTCAACTTGGCTAATTATCCAATTATTTATTTCAAGAATAAAGGCACAGTTTTACAATTAGAGAAGTGAGAAATTTGGTAACAACCAGCAACTTAAGTAACTTCTAAGATAAACAGTATCTGTGCAAAAACTTGTCTCACCAAGTGTTTTCAGGCCGTTCTTGTCTCAGCATCAGTGAAATCCTGAGTACATTGAAGGTTTTTTGTTTGTTTGTTTTGCTCTTTCAACGGAAATTATTTTATGCTTGTAACCAACATGTCAAATTTCCATGGCTCTTAAGCAATGTTTAAGTTATATTTCTCTTGATTAAAAGCTTTTGGTTGAAAGCAATACTTTTTAATTGCCTAATGATATAAGTCAGTTCTTAGGAAAGAACCGCACATTTAGGAGTTCATTTGCAATATAACTGAAAAATTCATTGCATGGCAGTAAAACAATTTACTGTTAATTACAAGGAGAAGAATTTGCTGTAGCATGCTCACAGATTGCCATGAATCATGCAGCACTCCTAGAGATTTATAACAGATGTGTAAGTGGGATGAATTAGCAGGGTTTAATAACAGAGACACAAATCATGCAGACTTCAAGGAGCTTTAATTGATATACTAGAATGTGACGGGCATGAATCACTCAGCCATTCAACAGCACTGTAACATATGGTCAGCTCAATATGCTGCATCTTAAATTGGTTGGTGAGTCGTTGGTTGTCCCATATGGTAGAAGCAATATATTTTTCATGATTAAAAAAAATACATCCATTTTTTAAAGAAATATGATTGCAAAGCATGTTTGTTATTGAACAGTCACCTGAATGCCAAATTGCTTTTTTTAAATGATTTTTTTTTAACATGGCAGCTTCCCAAAATAAATAGGGGCTACTACTTGTAATACCAGATCGCTGGAGGCATTACGAGACCAAATCGGTGCTTGTTGGCACACTAGATCCACAGCAAGCCTATAGAAAAACACAGCTGATGATAGCTGATTGTCAGGGAAATCCTTCAGACTCAGGCAAAACAAACAAAATGAAAGGATGATGTCACTTTCAGAGAAGTTCAGGAATGCCCAGCTTTGCAAATTGAATAATATAAGTTGAATGGGAGATCTGTATGTGGAAAGATGAGAAAGTGACTGTGATAATATCATGACCTGTAATGTAACAATTGGATGTAACAGTCTATACTAACTCTTGTTCAGTCCTTCAGGAATTATTGAAAAAGAAGCACTGGCCTATCATCACATAGGGGATAGCATCAGTTATTTCCATGTCATTCTTGAAGAATTATTTCAGTATATGAAAACAGGTATCCTGGTTGAAGACTGGTAACTAGTAGTGTGCAAACATGTTTTTTTTGGAACTGGGATCTGGCAGCTTTCGTGGCATTAGTAAATCTGACAGACTTGAAAAAGGAATATTGCAGCCTTAGAACTGTGGCTGCCAGAATTTAATGTCAACAATTAAAATTTATTTTGATCCTTACCTAGTGTTTATTACTGTTTGTATACACAACAGACCTTACTAATACAGAGATGCACTATTAGATGGAATTACCATCTGTTCAGAGTGAAATGCTGGCATCTGTCTTAGATGCTAAAACTAAAATGATATTATTCCTAACAAAACAAAATTAACTGCTTTTTACTCACCAATTTTAATTTTGAATGTGTGAATGTTCCCAAGGAAAAGGCTTGCTTGTGACATATGATGACCTCTGTGGCCAGGTCTGTATTTATATGTTACTCTACTAGGGGCACAATTAGCTTTTTTGGCATGCAGAAATCACTCTTTCGTACACAATTTTAGCTTTTTGATGTACTATGTATCCTATAAGAAGCCATTAAAACAACACAATCAAAATATGTAAAAATTGACTGAATCAGAGAGACTCCAGTATGCAAAATATTTTGACAGATGTGCCCTAAAAAACTGGAAGGAAAGAAATTAAATAGGCAAAAATTCATCTGAACAAAGTTGCTATAGGTCCCACAGTGACACCTTTAGGAAAATATAAACTATATCTTCTCTGTTAGATGATTTTAAATTTTCTCCCACACTGACATATATAAAAGATTTATATTCAGCATCCTCTCCTTTTTATTTAAAGCCTAACTATCCTATTTAGAAAAAGGTCTCTAGCTTTTCGAAGTTAGAGAATTTGGAGGATCAAGGACAATGGTAGTTTCCATACTGACGTTAGATCAGTGATGCTACTTTCTGAGAGGCCAGACTTCAATTCTATATATCACAAAATAATAAATTGTGTCACACCAGCATTTAATGCATGTACACAGTGCATTAACTGTAACTGTAGTACATTTATTTGTGCTGGAGGAGACTTGAAAATGATTAAAAAATCAATACTTTGCTGTCAGAGAAGCAAGTGTTACGATGCATTTAAGTAGTTAATTGCATAAGCCCCATAAAAGCTTCAAGTTTGGGTAGCAAGGATGCCATAATTACAGTCTAAGCGACTACCTTTTATTAATGGTGGACTTTGGGGAATGGTGGTTGCTATCATCATTGCTGCACATCATATGTACAGTTCAGAAATAATAGATCCTCTTCTCTCTTCATGTGTAGGATGCTAGTTATGTGCAAATTATTGTGATCACCAGAACGATAACTGGTTAGTCGTGTTTGTTCACCACATTGGATGAACTCTGAAAGCAGTGTTTTCCAACCCTTCTTTATGTCATAGAAGACACAGAGACATCATAATTTTAGTATGCCAGGCTAGGGGTAAAGAAACAATGTGGCTGAATGCTGAAGGAGATAGCCTGGGGGATTCCTGCTGACTTCTTCAAGTACTGAGGGATCAGTATGTCTGGCACCTCTTCATGGTTTACTAATTGAGAAGCTCTAATTTCAAACTCTACTTCTGTTTACCTAGAAAATACTCGTGTAAATGTAAAGTATAAAATGGATCTTCAATATCCATTATTTCAAAGAATAACATACAATGTCTGCTTTCACTTGGATTACAATTACAGTGTTCTATATTTTTGCAATAACACCAATCAAATTCAATCAAAGAATCTTAAAACTGGAAGAGATCCTAGACATAATCAGGCCTGTCACTCTTCAACAAATGAGACAACTGAATAACAGAGACCAAATAATGGATTAGCCAATGTTCCACAATTAGGGACTAAAAGAGCTCATCTATAACCCAAATGTTCTGCTTTCCAAGTTTCATTCTTCTATATACATCCACTCCTGAAGGCACCTAGTAAACAAAGAAGAATGTGGCAAAATATGTTGTTGTTTTTCTTTCCCTCCTGGTCAGAGAAAAAGTTGATGCTGAGTCATCCAGAGAGTTTGTGGGGGAGATTCTGTCCTCTTCAGGACACTGATTGGTGAACAGTTAGAGCAGGGCAATTGCAACTGGGAAATCATGGCTTCATGACCTGGACTTCTTGTCTGTGTCTTGCTGCCATTGCCGTTTTGCAAGTGTTTGGGCCTACTGGTGTTTGGCGTATTGTATCTCCTGACACCGTTTTACATCTTTGTGAAATGTCAATCGTTTTCTGTTGATCACGTGCTTAAGGATGTCTTATATAGTCTGCTCCCCACACCCCCCGAAACATGGAAAGGCTGTTTATTCTTAGATTCCTATGACAGAAAGTTGATGATATTTTAAGATATTGATACTACCCCTCAATATTCAACAAAATTTTCCTTGAAAACAAATAAACAGATTGTATTTCAAAGACTCACACATCAGCAAAAGATTATGCTCAGCTTTCAATCCTTATGCTGTGATGTTCAAAACTCCACACTGCATAAACTTTGCAAGTGTAAATTTGTTCATTGTGATACACAATTAAATTATAAAGTATTAAATGCTGCATAAAGAAGAATGTATATTATAAATGGAAAGAGATAGCCTAGAAATTGGATTATAGTGCTATTGAAAAAATGTAGAACACTGATTATAATCCAAGTGAAAACAGACTTTGTTATTCTTTGAAACGATGGATATTGAAGATCATTTTATACTTTACATTTACAAGAATATTTTCTTGGTAAATATAAGTAGATTTTGAATGTATATAAACGATATCCTTTTATAAGATATAATTTTAAAGACGTGTAATTGGCTAGTAATAAATGTGCCTTGTATTTATATAGAAGTTTGTTTTGCAAAACTGAAAGCAATTATGCTTTTTTTTTTTTTTTTTTTTTGAGTTGGAGTCTCACTCTGTCGCCCAGACTGGAGTGCAGTGGCCGCTCCCGGCCACCGCAGCCTCGACCTGCTGGGCTCCGGCGATCCTTCCGCCTCAGCCTTCCGAGTAGCCAGAATTACAGGCATGCGCTGCCATGCCTGGCTGATTTTTTTGACTTATTGTAGAGATGAGGTCTTGCTGCCCAGGCGGGTCTCGAACCTGCGGGCTCGGGCAATCCACTCACCTCAGCCTCCGAAAGGCGTGGGATTACAGGCTGAGTCACCGAGCCTGGCTAACTATGCATATTTTTGTAGTAGCATTTGTCAAAGTATTACACTGAAGATTTAACCTTATGTTGTAGATGGGAAAACCAAATCAGATATAAGTTTTAGGCGATTTTTTCTAAAATCATGCAGAATTAGAAATTAAAAAGTAAAATATAATTTTTAACAGTTTTCAAGTTCTTTCTATATTTCGATGTCTCTTAATTTACAGTTTTATAATTAACAAATCTTTAAAGATCATGTTTATTTGTACTTAAAAGCCCCTCGCTTTGATAATCTGACAGGCAATCTGTCATTACCCCAGTCACTTAGTGATTCTTTGTGTTTTTGTGTGTATGTTTAACAGTTCAAGAGCATCAATTTTTCTTCTCATTATTCTACCTGTATGTGTATATGACCTGTCTTATTTAATTGATTGACATTATCACTTCATTTCCACTTCTAGTCTTAGAGGAACTCAAAAAATAACTTAGTAGTGTATTCACTCTAACAGGCTCGGTTGACTCCTTTATGTGAAACTGGAGGAATTTTTTTTAAGAAAGATAATACAAATTATACTCTTGTTCTCTTCATTCTTAGGAGTTGGCTTTCTAAGAATAGTCTAATTGCTTGGTGGAATAATTCCTCTGTGAATCAAGAAGTGCTCTGCTACTTATTAAAAGTTTAAACAGTAAATATTAATTTACTCTCGCTGGGCTCGGTGGCTCAGCCTGTAATCCCGCGCCTTGGGAGGCTGAAGTGAGTGGATTGCCCGAGCCCGCTTGTTCGAGACCCACCTGGGCAACTTGGCGAGACCTCATCTCTACAATAAATAAAAAAATCAGCTGGCATGGTAGCACGTGCCTGTAATTCCGAATACTCAGAAGGCTGAGGTGGAAGGATCGCCGGAGCCCAGTGGGTCGAGGTTGCAGTGGCTGGGAGCGGCCACTGCACTCCAGTCTGGGTGACAGAGTGAGACTCCAACTCAAAAAAAAAAAAAAATTTAGTGGACTCTCAATGTAAGAATTCTCTTATTGATTATGATTACTGCAAAATTTAAAAAGTGTTCTCTCACTTTTATGAGTTATTACAAAAACGCTACAGAGTTGCTAGAATTCCTTTTGTTTTGTTTTGTTTGACTCTTAATTTATATTCCTGATTAAGAGTTATTTGGGATTATGCTATCAATGGAGGAAGGATCATGATTTCTGTGGTGGTGCAAAGCTTCATCCTTCAGGTGGGTGGTTGGAGTAAAGTTGATATGTGTCCAATGTCAAACAAACGGAACCTTGAGAACAGAGACTGCTTTTAAACAACAGTGAAACTCTGGAGGCTGGAGACTGATTCATAGTTCCTCTAAAAATTTAGTTAAAGTGGAAATTCTATTCTCACTACACCAAATATGTTTAATTTGTGATTCTCTATCTAGATCTGTGCTGTTCAGTATGATAGTCATGAATCATACCTGGCTATTTAAATGTAAAACATAATTAATTCAAATGAAATAAATTTAAAATTCAGTTCCTCAGTCTCACTAACCACATTTAAAGTGTTCAGTAGTCATATGTGGCTAGTGGCTACTATATTAGACAGTACAGACCTAGAACATTTTCTTCACTGGAGAAAGTTCTATTGACTATTACTGAGCTAGATAGTACACATATTTTTCAAGCTAAAATGTCTAGATTGTGTTTCTCAGAACACTAGGAAATCTTAAGTGGAATACAGAAAACATAACAAAGAACTACAAGTTCTTTATTTGTGCCTCTAAGTAGTAAATTTTAGACAACAAAAATTTATAATTGGTTCTCCGTTGCTTCCCTAAGCCCAGAACTAAAAAAATATTTGACATTCCTCCTTTCCCAATTAAGATCATAGCCAAGAATGGCTTGCTGAATTTTAATGCAAAGATGGAACTCTGAACTGTGCTGAGAGGCTTAGTGAATAAAGGAATTTCTGGATGATTTAGCCTTTTATTTTGTTTGGGATTATTTTTAAGTGGGATCATAGTTTGTAGAATGAAATATTTTAGAATTTACCATTTTGGGCAAAGAATACTAACAGAAATCATGCATATAATTTACAAATTTATACATATATAGAAACAAAAATATCACATTCATTACAGTGGCAGAAGATGAACATAATTGCTAATTATCTTTCTAAGTTGAACTTTTTGCTTAATGTCTTCTTACTAAAAATTAAAATAGAAGCACGACTAATTGTTTCTCTTTGGAAAAAGGAGCAAATAATAATTGTTCTAAGCTGTTTTAAGGTGAATCTCCTATGGTTTAAGGGCTTAAATTCTAATATTCACATAAGTTTGATTTATGTTTGCTGAAACAGGCAACGACTTTGTGTCTGTATATGGCTCTGTTAACACAGGTGTAAATTAAAAGTCCACAGCCTTGGTTTGAGTCCTTAATAAATAGACTTGGTGATTATGACATTTGTTCCTATCTTGTCACTTTTACCTCTCAAATCCAGCTGACACACTTAGGGTAGGAATAGATCTAAGCACCAAAGCTCAACTGTTTATGAAAAAAAAGTTTCATTTTCAATAATGCAGTTATACTCTGACCCCCTTTTCCACTAGGTTGTAGGGGGAAATTTTTTCATTTCTGTCACTCCTAGGGTATCTCAGGAACCTCTGAAGAGTTTACAGTGTCCTAAGACCTTAAAGCATGCCAAGGATTCAATGTATGTGAGGGCACTGGGCACCTACTACTCTTAAGGCTTAGGCTGATGCTGATGGTGCAGTCACTTCAGGGCCAGGGGTGCTCTCTTGGTCTAACAGTCTTCTCAGTGTTCAGAACCTGGTCCCTTGTTTATAAACTGCTGAATTCATAGGTTGGTTCCTTTGTGCTAGTACTCTGTTTGACTTTCAGAGTGATTTTTACTTTTTTGTTTAATTTAAATAAGTTTCTGAGCTTTACCATTTGTATACCTAAACTGAATTGAATCCCACATTTTCAAAATAAAAAATTTTAAAAAAGAAAAAATCAGAAAATTACAGACAAAAATGACTTTTCTCACTAAAGAAGATATACAGATGGCAAAGAAACATTTAAAAAGATACTCCACATCATTTATCGTCAGGGTTGTGCAAATTAAAATAGCAATAATGACTATTAGAATGGCCAAAATCTGGAATGCTGACAAAACCAAATGTTGTTGATAATGGGGAGTAACAGGATCCCTTGTTCCTTGCTGGTAGGAATGCAAAACAGTACGGACACTTTGGACAACAGCTTGGCCGTTTCTCATACAACACAACTGTCTGATCCAACAATCGCACTTCTTGGTATTTACTCATAGTAATTAAAAACTTACATCTAAACAAAAACCTTCGCCACACATGTTTATAGCAGCTTTATTTTTAATTGCCAAAACTTGGAAGCAACCAAGATATTCTTCAGTAGACAAATGGATAAGTAAACTATAGTACATGAATGGAATATTATTAGTGCTAAAAAGTAATGAACTGTCAAATGATGAAAAGACATAGAAGAAATGTAAATGCAGATTATTCATTGAAAAAAAACCAATCTGAAAAGTCTATATTCTATATGATTCCAACTATAGGACATTCTGGAAAAGGCAAAACTATGGAGACAGTTCAAAGATCAGTAGTTGCCTAGGGTTGGAGGGAAGGAGGAATGAATAGACAGGGCTCCGAGGTCATTTGGGGTAGTGAAAATTCCCTGAGTGATAATATAATGATGAATTCATGTCATTAGACACTTGTCCACACCCAGAGAATGTACAACACCATGAGTGAACGCCAATGTAAACTTGGGGCTTTGGGTGATAATGATGTATCAATATAGCTCCCTCAGTTATAACAAAGGGATCACTTTGGTGCTGGATGTTGATAATTGTGGAGACTATGCATAGGTGGAGACATGGGGGATATGGTGAAACACTATTTTCCTCTCAGTTTTGCTCTGAACCTGAAACTTCTCTTAAAAAAATAAAATAAAGTCTGTTGGCGCAGAGGTGCACGTATGTAGTTCCAGTTACTTGTGAGGCTGAAGTAGGAGGATCTCTTGAGCCCAGGATTTCAAGACTGGAGTATGCTACGATGGCACTCCAGCCGTGGCAACATGTTCAGACTAAGTCTCTTTAAAAAAAAATATACAAATAAAGACATGAAAGTCTTCAAAAATGACATTCTGTCTTTTTAGTGAAACTAAAAGATTTGACAACTTTTTGTCATCATTTTTGTATTACCCATTGGTTGGCACAAATTAGTGACTATCTACACATACCCAGTTCTTCTGTGACCTCACACTTAATCTCCCCAACCAGCCCATCTCAATCATTTACATTGCTTGCTTGGCCAGAACTCTGTGAATTACAGCACTGAGTTGATATTACTTTAAGACAAGGGGCTCTGTCCTTTGGGAGTAGTGCTCATCTTTGGCCATAGGTTTCACTGGGGCATCTTGCGGCTCCTGGGTGTGGCAGCTTTCACTCAGACAGGGAAATTCTCCAGAGAAGGGAGCAGCTGTGAGCCATCAGAGACCAATAGGCACAGAAGCTGCAGCATGGGGGTACCTATTTGGTAAAAGAACTCTGGGTAGGGCACCAACAGCAGCTACTATTATATATAATATCTTTTACTTAGTGTAAAAAAAATAGAGAAATTATTTTCAAAATCTATTTAATTGTGAAAGTTCTATTTGAAGTATTTGTTAGTTATTCACACATTGTTTAGTCACATTTAAGATCAACTCTATATTGTGTTTTCAGTTCCTAGAACCATACAAATAGTTGTAACCTTAACTGATTTGATTTAAAGTGTGATGTATATAGATGTATGTGTACATATATGTGAATATCTGTGTCTAGAGATAGAAACCAAATTCCTGAATGTAACAAGTGTTTTCTAATATTATAGCACCAGCCCAGCTGAAGCCACCTTTGGTTAAAGAAATCAACAGCACAACAATCCATCTTAGATGGTTTCCACCTGAAGAACTAAATGGACCCTCCCCCATATATCAGCTGGAAAGGAGAGCGGTATCTCTATCAGCTCTGTCGGCCATGATGATGAAAGGAATCCGTTTCATAGGAAATGGGTATTGTAAATTTCCCAGCTCCACTCACCCAGTCAATACAGACTTTACTGGTAAGTGTGTTTGACGTTGCTTTATTTAAGAGATGCTAAGTCCCAAGGTGTTTTGTATTATTTTGATATTCCTTCATAATGAATTTTTAAAATACCTATTTATATAAATACTAATTTAGCCCTTCTATACCTGTTGTCTGGTTGTGTCAACATGTCCTTTTTTAATAGTATTCTGGAAGAAAAAGGTGGGAAAGGAAATAAAAAAAACGATGTGGAGAAATAGTCTCACTGGATTGAAGTATGTACTTGAGATGGGTCTTAGACACTATTTGCCGGAACATGTTCCTCAGAATGTTTTTCATTGTATTCTGTGGCTGGATGAGTTTGAGAAATACCCCCATGCTGTTGGAGATTCTCAATGAACATCATATTACTAAAGCCCCTAAAAAGAATGATAAGAATGATAAGAAAGCTGTTTAACTTTGTTTCACTGAGTATGCCTGTTAGGTATGGGAAGTAATTTTTTTTATTTATTTATTTAGTGTATCAATTATTAATATTATAGGTTCTGTGGAGAGCATAATGGGAAAAACTAATTTCAGGGAAAACATAACTTATCTGGGCCCCAGGACTGTGGTAAAACGAGCAGGGTTCTTGCCTCAGGCATAAAATTTAAAGGCACTAAAAAACCCCATATTAATGCAAATATTTTAATGCAATATAAAAAAATGAAAATCAATGCAAAAAAAAGTCTACAAAAAATACTATCAAAATTTTAAATAAAGACAGAATTGAATCCTGCACTTAAAGAATCCTGCCTCACTTGCCTTACCCTTCTCCTGGTTTTCTTAGTACCACAATATTCTGGAAGTCCCATGGCTGTTATAAAGTATAGCTCCTAATAGTACTATTTAAATTAGGCTATAGAAATTATAACTGTTTATAGCACATACTTTACTTTTCCCAATTTAAAATAAATTTACAAAGTATTAGGTATATATTATTCTGTAAATTCATAAAGATATGCATTTAACCCACGAGAAAGTCATTTTGGAACAAATAGCTAGTTTTTAAAATATTGCATATGTGAGAACAATGAAATGGAATTTGAATTATAAAAAATTATTCTTTTATTTTCACCTAAAATAGTAAATAGTTTTTCATTGAGGCTGGCTGCTGATATACCTTTGCAATGAATCATGATTATGCCCTAGCTGAGATGTATTGAGATTAATGCATGTTTAACTACTTTCCCAGTACATCACTGAGTATTAGAAATTGAACCATTGAACTCTTTTCTTCTAAAATATTCAACAACTTCACTATATTCTTAAAATGGCAAAATAAAACAAGAAATAAAAAGAAAAATAGGTATCGAAAAAAGAAACACATATTTAGTAGTAAAATGTTTTTCTCCAAGGGAAATTTAGCTACCTCTCTGGTTCAACATTTGGCTTATGATGTGTTTCTTTCAGGAAATACCATCCGTTTCCTTTCAACTGGGTATAACTGCTGCAAGGATGTCAACTTGGATTTGCAGGCTAGCCAGCAGACAGATTTTTGATGGGATCACCTACTGTTGTTGCAGTGAAAGACAGAGTGGCCCGTCCACCGTTAATAAATTTAGTCATCCTCACCATCCCCCTTGCTGGCCTTATAGTCTGAGGTGCAAGGGCTAGGGGCAGATGCAGTGTCTGGGAAGTTTTCCAAATTCCTCTTTAAAAAAGTTAGGCTGTAAACACCGACCTCACGAAGCAGGATCCTTCTGTCTATAACAAAGCCTCCAGCTGCACAGAAAATGTGCTCGGAGTACACATCATTTGAAGGACAAGGCAGGGAGATCACAATTTTGGTTTGAACTACTCCCTAGAGCTTTGGTGATTCCTGGAGAGTGAGAAGTTCTTCTGTGTTCAGGCACGTTCTGGGACATTGCTGGTGCCTTTTTAATGGTAGCTTAACTTTACTTTTAAAGCTCTCTTTAACTTTTGAAATAACCAGGTCTACATCAAGTTATTGGTTTGATCCTTTGCTTAATTGTCAGGTTTGGTTGAATAATTTTATTGAATTGGACCATGGCTGAACTAAATTTACCCAATTAATGAACTAGGACAGTTTCCAAAGCCATCAATGACTTTCTTTTTAAACTTGCATCTTTAAATAGAGAGGTATGTGTATAAATACCACCTTACCTTTGTCTTCCTGAAGTGTTCTTTCACTCAATCTCTCTGCAACTGTATAAAGTAGGGTTGTCTTTGCCCTCATATTACATGAGGAAATGAGGCTCCAATAGGTAGCTTGCCCAAGGTACTACACCTGTTGAATCTCAGGGTTAAAACTTGAATTGGAGGCTAGTAATTCCAAGACTAGGGCTCTCCTTATGTGGGAAGAAGCTTTTATAGACCGTTCTTTGGAAGTTATGGAATGGGAAGTACCTTAGTACTTAGATAATTAATAGGGATGAGAGGTAAAATAATTATCACTCAAATATTTCTTACCCAACACTGCTAGACTTTTGGATTTGTCTTTCAGTTAGTTTTCAGGTCATAAACAGTAAGCAGTGTTAGCACTATTTACTTATTCCTATCCCAAGGACATCTATGGATCCTTTTTTATAGCAATTAATTCTAGAGTATCTAAGATCTACATGAAATTATTTTAAATGCGCCAAAGTGCTATTTGTTAAACAGTGTTATCACTTTGCATTCCTTTATGTTTTATTCAGTTTTTATATTCTGAGACACATTTAATGAGCAAATCTTAGAAACTTCTAATATGATGAATTTTAAGATAAACTAAGATGTCCTTTATTTTGAATTGTCCATTTCAACATATCAAACTTTAGCTAAAATGATTCCTGAACTATGAATGGAAATACCAATTAACACTCAGAAACAAATATATGGTGATATACATATGTACTTATGCATATTTTATATATGAAAAATAAGTCACATTTTACCCATCAATGAAAGGATTTACATGCATTCATAATATATTCCATGACCATGAGCAATATGTTGGAAGTCTCAGTATAAAATACCTCATTATTGCAGTCCAAGAAATGAATTTTTTATATAGCTCATAGTTGCTTTAGATATTTTTAACTTATACAATATGAGAATGATTCAAGCCTATGTATATATGTACTAAATTGTTGCTTAATGTTGTAAATTCTGGGTTGATGCATACGTTCATAACGTTTTTCACTTGCCCATGGAATGCAAATGTTGCATAATGGTTAACTGGTCACAGTTCATCACATTTGCCGATTTTCGGGTTGACTGACATGGATTATTGAGGATTGAAGCCTTTAAATGGCCTTCATCAATGCCCAATTGCCTTCCTGGACATGGAGAGTCACTCAGGTCAAAGTGATACATGATGGAATACTATGCAGCCATAAAGAATAACAAAATTATGGACTTCGCAGCAACTTGGATGTATTTAGAGTCTATGATACTCAGTGATTTATCACAGAAACAAAGAATTAAGTACCACATGTTCTCACTCATACGTGGACCCTGTACTTACCATAATACTATAAAAAAGGGATTGACAGTAGTTGGAAACTGCCAGAGGTGGAAGGGGGGGCATATAACAATAAGGGTACCTGATGTCAAACCAGGCAATGTGGGGACCAAAGGGAGGCCCAAACTTTACCTGTATGATGATCACTTGTATACCAAATCCTGAATTGTACTGCACATTTTAAAATTTTAAAAAAAAATGAAATGACAAAACTCTTTTCTAGTCATGCTTTCCCCAATGGCATTCTCCCCATACATGGAACAAATGTTTCGCACCACCTCCACTACTTTTACTCCTCTGTTAAACTCAAACTAAATCATATGACAGTTTTTCTACTTGACATTCCTTATTTAGCAAATAGACAGCATTAAATTTCTTCAAATATGCAAAATGCAAGGTATATTTACAAGTGTATCATCGTCACTCCAAATGACAAGCGACCAACAAATTCCCAACACTGCAGAGTTACCATGCCAAAAACAAAGGCTACAAATGTATGCATCAGCCTAGTATTAGGCTTTGAATTTTTTCTTATTTTTTAAATTTTATAACTTCTTTATTTAAAGTATTACCAATTATTCTTGTTACATTTTTATAGCCAAAAGAAAAATCTTTTTCTTGGAGAAATTTACAGGTTATTTTTTTCCCCACAAATATGTATGATTGCATAAGTTCAGTAAGTTTTCTTTTGTAACACTGGTTATTTTACCAAGACTCTAACTGAATAATATTTTCTTTTCTTTGTTTTTCTTTTTTTAAAAATTTTAAAATTGTGGGGTACAATTCAGGGTTAAGTATACAGATATTCATTGTTCAGGGACCTTTGTTGATGAGGTGTGCCCCACTTACCCAGGCAGATATTGACTATGGTCAGTCCCACCTCCCCATCTCCCCCTCACCCCATAAGTTTCCCACTACTGTCAGTCCTTTTTTTTTAGTATTACGGTAGTTTTTCAAGGTCCACTTATGAGTGAGAACATGTGATACTCAGCTCTTTGTTTCTGTGAGAGATCACTCAGTATTAACATCAAGGATCTACAAGAAACTCAAATGTGCTGAAAAGAAAAAAAAAAAAACAGCCCCATTACAAAATAGGCAAAAGATATGAATAGACACTTCTCAAAAGAAGACATACGAGCAGCCAACAGATGTGTGAAAAAATGTTCAACCTCACTAGTCATCAAGGAGATGCAAATTAAAACTACACTGAGATACCACCTAACTCCAGTCAGGATGGCCATCATCAACAACTCAAAAAATAACAGATGCTGGAGAGGATGTGAAGAAAGGGAACACTTCTACACTGTTGGTGGGAGTGTAAACTAGTACAACCTCTGTGGAAATCAGTGTGGCAATTCCTAAAAGTTCTAAAAATCGACCTTCCATATGACCCTGCAATCCTCCTACTGGGAATATACCCGGAAGAATACAAATCACTCTATGAAAAAGATACCTACACGTGCATGTTTGTCACAGCATTGTTCACAATAGCAAGAACATGGAACCAACCATGCTGCCCATCAAAAGAGGACATGCTGCCCATCAAAAGAGGACTGGACAAAAAGAAATGTGGTAGATATACACAATGGAATATTATGCAGCCATAAAGAAGAACAAAATCATGAACTTTGCGGTAACCTGGATGGAATTAGGCTTAGTATTTTAAATAAAACCTGTGAAAATCTACCTTTGGGCAGAATAATGAACCAGATAAAACTATTTTCAGATCTGTTTTTGCTTCTTTTTTTTTTGGATACAAGTGTTCTTTCAAAACTTTAATCTCCAGGAAGAATATATTATCAGTATTTATATTATAGTATACATTTAAGATTATGTATTAACTTCCCCACCTCTAAATGGTTCAGAATGAGGACTTTGGGAGCAAATTAAATGATAAGTTATTTTCAAATCCAGGTTTCATTATTTACTTGAATGTAATTAGACAAACCACTTATCTTCTTTGGACTTCTATTTCCTTTTCTTTAAAATTGTCATAGTTAAACCACTTAGAATATTGGTATCTGGCAGGTTGGTGAATATTAAAGGAGAAATCCAGCCTAATAAACTTTACACAGTACCTGTCACATGGATTATTTAGTACTTTAAACATTAGCTGTTAGCTATTGTTCATTTAACAAATATTCATTAAGTTCCTACTATGAGACAGAAGCTTTTCTAAGTAAATCTTCGCAATTTGTAAGATAAATATTCTATCAATTCATTTGCTGTTACACATGCAAGATATCTTTGTCTAAATGTTATATCTGGGATATGAATAATATGCAATATTCTATATTACAATGTGATACTTAATTTTGTTATTGAAAATAGTTAAATTAATCTACTTAGTCTTGAGACATTGGGCAAACAACTTTTCTGAGTTTCTAGTCTTGCTTATATATTAAATTGAGGGCTATGTTCAGTAGCCATTCTAACCTCTAAAATTCCAATTATGTGAATACAGAATATTTAAGTAGCCCCAAAAATTCAAAACAGAGGTTGTTACCAAGGCATCAGTGAGTTTGAAGATTGGTATATTTTTTAAAGTAAATTGTTCTGTGTAATATTATGCTTATAATTTTGATTTGATATAAATTTGTTCATTTTCCCTACTGATCTGAGACATGTAGTGATATAGGCAAAATTCTCAACATAAAATGGATACTTAGTTCTTGAGTTATATCAAATGATATAAAGCAGCTAATTAAACATAGTTTCATAATCTTACAATTAGAAAATGATATAAACACCATGGTGAAACAGTCCCTTCTTATATGGGATTAACAGTACTTTCTCCTTCCAAACAGGAATAGCAAATAGAACATCCCTTCCCTTATGTAACTGAAAGGGGAGTGTCATGATGCCTTTGATTAAAAAAAAAAAATTCTGTTACTTTTTTTTTTTTAAGGAATGCAGAGTAAATCTACTTGATTTACACAAAGAATTTAGTTCATTCCTTGTAATGCTAGTAATCCAAATGGAACCTAGTAAAAACAGCAACTAAAAACTGTTCAGATTGGCATTCCAAAGGTGACCCTCTCTCTCCTTGTCACTTTTTTTTTTTATTTCCTATTAGTGAAAACAGGTCCATGATCATTTGGGGGAAGGTTTAACTATTGTAGTATCCAGATGTCAATCACACCAGCCTTTTAAATTGCTTTTACTGGTGACCCTGCCCAGAAATCAGGAACTGCCTTTAGGGAGATCTTTGTAGCAAACCACTGGGGAGATGAGCACACATATGCACCTGGATATAATTCCCTTTTATTTGTCTTCACGAGAAATGTGATTACTGATGTTGAATATCTTGCAGATGAGAAATCTGTACAGTTTCTTCATAATAATGATGTTCAAGGACACTAAATGATTGTTGTACATTTTTGTCTCATAGTAGTCACCTTCCCCAAATTGGATAAACTAAAATGCTATAGACTACAAAATACAATTAATTACCAAGGTATGAAACGAATGTAACTGCCAAAAATCAATATTCTTTAAAACATATACATTATATCTTTTACTCTAAAATATTTATGCCTTATTATTATTATTTTTTATTATTTTGGTGAATTGGGCCATTTAAGCACTTCATTAAAAGAAAGCTGATTATAAGCAGTTATAGTAAAGGTGCAAGTAGGGCAAACTTTCTCAGATAGACTAATTAGTAAAAGCATATTAATTCTGACCTTCAACACCCTTGGTGTCCTAGTATTTGTTTTCCTCAGAGTAGGTGCAAGTGATTTTGCCAAAAAGTGCTTAAAAGAAAAAGAAAAAGAAAAAAACAAAAACAACTAAATGAAACTCCAAGTCTTTTCAAACCAGATTTACATCACAAATTTTACTTAACCTTTGATGTTAGATTTTGGCCATGGCTATTGAACATCAAACATAAGAATCTACTATGTGTCTTAGCAGTTTAACAAACAGGCAGCAATGATATAAAGAATAATAATAATAAAAACATGAGTAAGAATATGAAATATCAGAGCAAAACAAAGGAGAAATGGTTCTCAAACTGTGATGAAACTCTCCTGTGTTTTTTGAATGTGACAGAATCAGAAGAGATGAGCATGTCTGGTTGAGTTCATCTGTATAGACCAAGAAGGACAAGGACCCAGGTGCCTCTCTTCTTAAAATAACAGAATTCATACTAATCCATGGTAACTAGGGATATTGAGAATGAAACATTAAGTTGTTTAGTTTTTCTACATTTAGTAGAGAGGTATGCCTTCAGATGCCAAATCTATCATAAAGACCAATTTATGTATTTTAACCCTTGCCTATTAAAGTGACTCATTTTGAAGTCCATTTCTATGTCTCCTTTTGTTTAAAATATTAATGGGTAGGTGACTGTTAAGTGAACTGAACACTGACCATGACAATACTATAGACTAACATTTTCACAAGCAAACTGTTTGTGTTAGCTGTTAGCACTATTTTAGTTAACTTAAAGCATGTTTCTCTTTCATCTCTTTTATTATTTAAAAAAATGCATTGTCACCTGATATGCAAACTCTGCACACATATTCACAAACACTCATGCCACACTTGCAAACACATGTTTTCCACTGAGTCCCTGGATTTTCTATAAATGAGGTTTGACAATTAAGTTCACAAACTCATGCTAGGAAAAGTACTACATACCTCACTATTGAATATCACCATAGTCACCTTCGAAGTACTCACTTTAGGAAGCTATGCACTGACACCAGCACCTAGTCTACCTGTGAAAGCAATTTTGGAACTCTTTCTCTGGAATGACCATCAGAGTTGTCATTGTATCACCCTTGGATGTCCTGAATGTCATCAAAATGTCTTCCTTTTGATATTTCCTTTATCTTTGAGTAAGAAAAAAGTCATTGGGGCCACATCAGGTGAGCAGGGAGGATGCCCCAATACAGTTATTTGTTTCCAGGCTAAAAATCTCCCTCACAGACATTGCTGTGTGAGCTGGTGCATTGTCATGAGGCAAGAGCTCCTTGGGGACTATTTTTGGACACACCTTTCTCTTGCCAGGATTTTCAGTTAAGATTTTCCTAACTGTTTCTCTATCAATGTCTGTTTGGTCTCACAGTCAGCCAATAATTTAGATACACAATTTGATTAAGTTTTGCAATATTCTTTTCAGTTCTGCTCATTACTGGCCGATCTGACCTCTCCTCCTTGGTTACGCTTTCTCTCACCTCAGAAAAACATCGAATTCATTTGTACACTGCCATTTTATTCATGGCATTATCCCCATAGACTTGGATTAACATGTCCCTGACTTCACTTCCACCCTTGCCAAGTTGAACAAGAAATGTATTGTTTGTTTACTCTTATTCAAACTCTGACATTCTCACGATGACAGCTCTGATAGCCATTCTAGAAAAAGAATTCCAAAGCATACTTCCCAAGGGGAGTGCTTCAAAAGTGACCACAGTGATATACAGTAGTGAGGTATGTAGAGCTTTTTCTAGGATGAGTTCACAAACTTAATTGTCAGACCTTATCGTCTCAGATTTACTTGCTTAAATTATCCAAAGTCTTTTTTCCTCATCATGTTGACCATTTTGGAATTTTTCAAAAACTTTATTTATTTTTTTAGTTGCTGTTACTTAATGACATTATGTATCAACATAAGATTCTTTTTTTATTTTTTTAAATTTTTTTTTTTTTGAGTTGGAGTCTCACTCTGTCACCCAGACTGGATTGCAGTGGTCGCTCCCAGCCACCGCAGCCTCGACCTGCTGTGCTCCAGCAATCCTTCCGCCTCAGCCTTCCAAGTAGCTGGAACTACAGGTGAGCGCTACCACGCCCGGCTAATTTTTTGATTTATAGTAGAGATGAGGTCTTGTCAAGTTGCCCGGGGGGTCTCGAACTCGCGGGCTCAGGCAATTCACTCACCTCAGCCTCCCAAGGCATAGGATTACAGGCTGAGCCACCGAGCCTGGCTTTAAATTTTTTTAATTTTAAAGATGTGGGGTGCAATTCAGGATTGGGTATACAAGTGGCCATTGTACAGGTAAAGATTCCCTTTTCATCCAACTAAAATGGGTAGAAAGACAAACTTTGAGAGAAAAAAAATCATAATTGGTGGACAATGGTAGTAAAACTAACACCCCTGAAGATTTACTTTTTTAAAAGTAAACTATTTTGTGTATAGTTTCTTGAAAAAAATTAAAAGCAATTTAATGTATAATTATAGCTATTTATATCAGTTAGGATAAATATAGCACTCATAGAATAAACTAAGATTTAAGTTCATTTCTACTTGGATAAAGGAGATTCTAGAAACATCATTGTTAAAATGACAGATCTTCCAAAACTGAATTCTAGTGGCCTAAAGAAATATTTTACAAGATCATGCACAAACAGTTCAATTTGAGTTGGGACATTTCAACTAATATCATGCCAAACAGATTTAAGGTCTATGTATTGAAGGAGGCTCACAAACATAGCTCTTGAGCATTTGTTTGGAGAATCAGAAAGGGAGGCTCAGTTACTCACATTCTCTTCGCTGGGAGCAGTCTCAATCTGGACGTTCTCTTACCTTAAGTGCAATTTCAAAGGAAAGAAATGAGGAGGAAAGAGAGAGAGAGAAACAAACATTCAAGTTACCTCTGGCAGTGGTGGCCATATCATTTCCACAAACAAAGGGCATCCTGGGAGGATTTTATAAGGACTAAAGGGAAACTTATGGGGATGATTTAATGATCCTCCCTCCCATACAGGCAAAAACATGGAAAAATAACGTAGATGCCTCTTTCTCATTTCCTTCCCTTCATTTTCTTCTCTTTATACCAGTTACTTGTTCTGTGTTTCCTATTCACAGTGAATGTTACTGGTTGTCTGAGACAGAAATCTGGGAACTGTCCTTGCATACTGCCTCTAACTTCCTTCCTCATAGTCCATCAAGTATTCTTCCTCTGGGCATTCTTCCTCTGATACATCTCTTGGAACTATCTTCTGGTCTACGGTGACTGCCTAGTCCACATGTAGGTTGTGGGTTTCTTGGCCAACCATTTCTGCTCTATTCCAGGCTATTCTTCAAATTAACAATTTCTGTTGACTTTCCCTTGCTTAAAACCGTTTAACAGTTTCCCAGTGAGATGCCCTGTACACACTCTTTTCTGTTTACCTTTTGCTCTCATGTTTCCACTCATATACCTTCTGGTTTACTGTCTAGCTCTAGCCCTAATGCTTGAATGTAGCATACTCTCTCAGATTCCCAGGTCTTTGCATATATTGATGCCTTTTCCTGGTATGCCACCACCTACCTGCAAGTAATTCTCTTTCACCTAGCTAATTGCTACTCATCATTAAAGTATTAGCTTAGCTGTCCTTCTAAATGACTTCCCAACAACCACCAAATCTGGGTTACAGGTCTCTCCTGTGAACTACCCCAGAAACAAAAAATTTTCCTATTTTAGCCCTTACCACACTTTATTGAAATGGATTTTTCACTTATCTATGTCCCAAGTAAACTGAAATTATGACTGTCATTTTCACAGTTATAACATTTGTGCCTTTCACAGCATGAGACACGTACCATATGTTCAATAAATATTTGTGGAAAATAAAGAATTAACTAAGTGATAGAAGAGGGAAATCCATAAGAAAGGTTGCTTAGCTATGACAATTCCTTAATGATGAGATTTACTTTGCGTTAGAATATATTACATGTTTTTGGAAGCTATCTTCTTGAGAGTATTGATGACTTAGAGTAATAGTTCAATTTGTTGTGTCTATTGGCTTCAGATGTATAATAAAGTATATTTTGAACTGTGTAGTACTAGACACAAACAAAAATTCTTATTGATGGTCCTCTGTTGCTGACAAAGATACTCCAATATCAATTGTTATAGCTAGAATGTTATATCAGGAGTTGTTTTCTGGCCCACCAGAGTTATCACATTGTGACATTGGAAGCTAGGTGGTGGCACATCTCTTAGATACAGACTCTCCTTAGGCTTATTAAATTTTGAGGTTAATGAATATTTTGACACTTTTACCTATACATATCATTAGGGCTTATTGCAATAGGTTTAAGATGACAGTCATAATAAACATATACAGTACAATAAAAAGCACTTTTAATCTTGAAAGTGCTTTATAAACAAGAGTGATCAATGCTATGGATGGATTAACAGCATCATACTGATTGAATTCTATTTCAAGGGCAGTGGAGGTATTGATACAGGCAATTGAGTTCAGAAGGCAACAATGGCAGTTGTGAATAGTGCAGGTTTTGGAGTCAGACTCCCCATGTTTAAAATCTGGCTCCCCAACATGCTGGTGTGCAACTTTGCACAAGGCACTATCCCAGTTGGAAGCTCAGTTTCTTCATCTGTAAAATGGATTATTGTAAGGTTTCAGTGCAGGAATCATGGTAAACTATTAGCACACAATATATTTGTGGTCATTATTATGTAGGCATTTATGGTTGGCATTCTGTAATTATGGACTTGAATTATATACCTTTCCATTTCATACATATATTTTATGTGATTAAACTGTGTAAATCTTGATACCAGTTTATGGTCTCTCTCTACTATGCAACCCTCTGATTGTTCTCTTCTTTTTACTTGTTCTGTGAACTTCTGACCTTTGTTTTTTTTGGTTACCTTTCTTCTTTCTCTAGAAGCTTACATATTCTATATCTCATTTTTATACTTCTAGTGCCTAACTGCAAATTTTATATGCACTTGTAAACCTAACTGTATTTTTTCCTTTTCTTTGTAATCAGTCTTTTTAAAAAACAAGACTCTCTCCATGTGTCATTTTTTCAGCTATCAATCAATCCTTCTTCTACTGTCATCTGGATTTTTTCTTATATTTCTTTATTATAAATGTTTTTTCAAGATTACCAAGAGTTTTTGAAACAATGGACTTTTGTTAATCCTTGCATCACGTGTCAATACATTTTAGTGACATTATGTTATAACCTTTTAAAAAACACGAAGAAACTAAATATTTCTCACTGAATTTGCCCTTCTGTTTTCTCCAGACTGTGTTTAAAGCCTTTTGTTAGGCTCTCTACATCCACCTTTAAATGGAGTTGAAGCATTCATTCAGTCCATATGCAGTTTTGTCTTATTTCACCCCATTAGCTGATGCTGTGATTGTTGTTGAAAAAAGGAAATTGAGCAACACAAGAACAGCTCCTAACCTTAGGGAGCTTAAAGTCTTGCAGTGAACTCATGCATCAAGCACATAATTAAGTAATTAAAAGTGACTTCTGTCTCCAGTTATGAAGCATATCAAAAAGTCCTCCTGCTTAGAAAGAAAATAGAAGATGAACAAAATGCCTTAAAAATGCAGTCATTTAAAAACATTAAGTGAGTAACTAAGGCTGCCAGGACTTGTGGGATCAAGATCCTAGAAATGAAAAAGAACAAGTAGGTCAGACTTTTATTTATCTTTGTTTTTTCTTTCTGTTTCACTTGCTGTTTCCTTTATAGTGTAGTCTCAGGGAAAAAAAAATAGCTTGACAGACAAAAAATTAGAGTTCAGGTGAGGACCTGATTAGACATGCTAGACTTTCACTTGAAATCCTAGCAGTAATAGCAATTCATAAATAGGCTAGCCTTCCTAAAGTCTGAAATAAAGCCTCAATTTATCTTCATTACTGATGGGATTAAAATTATCTTCTCAAAAAATTTGGATATTTTCTGAAAGGGGATAACATCAGTCAGAATACCAGAGTCTGCAAATGTTTCAACACAATGTCTGGCATTCAATACAAAATTACCAGGCATACTAAGAATAACCAAAAGACAAGATAAGTAAAACACAAAACAGAAATGTATCCTACAGTAATTCTGGCATATGGAAATACACATGTAAAAAACACACACATAAATTTTTATTTGTGTACATATATGTGCATATAATTTCCAGACACACATTTTAAAATAACTATGGTTAATATTGTCAATAAAATAAATGAAAACATAGAATTAAAACAGTAAACTGGAATATATTAAGATAAGAATTCTAGGTCTGAAATTTGGAACTCAGTAGCTAGACTATCAATTGCATCTCTGATAAATTAAATGGTAATGTACTTAATATCTTATACAGCTATGAAAATCAGGGATAAAATATATAGAACACCAAATTGCAGCCATTTTTATAGCAACAGCACAGACCAACTGTGCTTGAATGAAGAGAAGCAAATGAAGTGATTTTCACATTGACTCCAACTCTCTTTTCAAAGGCATTGTACAAACTTTACAGCTGGAATTATGGAGCTTAAGCATAGACATTAGTGTCTCTGGTTCAGGAGATAAAAACTGGAATTCAAGGCTACAAATGTATCTTGATTTTGGTGGGCAGGTTCCCAGAGAAAGGGGCAATGCCACAAAGTAATTTCAAAACTTTGCATAAAAATTATTCTTTGGTCCTTAGCCGTCTTTTAGGATAACATCCTAAGAAAACTACCAGATAAGATTTGCTTGGTAGTTGGAGCTAAGTAGAGATTTCAGAGGCAGCATAGAGCTAGGTGGAAACATGTTGGAGTTTGTACTCAACTAGAGTAGAGGGACTTTGGCGAACACCTGAGTTTTACTTGACTTTCCCCAAAATCTACACTTTATGAGTAAGATGTATGCCCTAGGAATAATGACTACGTCTTGGGAGTATTGACAATACTGAAGCTGATTCACCTTAATGAAGTCAAAAGTCAAGCCTCAGTAAAGTCAAGGTAAACTGGTAATTTTGTTGCCTGTCGAAACAAAATGTTACATTCTTTAGTAGAAGACAAGATAATCCAGAATACTTACTATGAGTCATAAAGTATTAATAATCATTAGAGGCAGAAGAGACCATCTAGTTATTAAAATGTTCAGATGAGGACTTCAAGATAACTTCAATTGATGTTTTAGAAAAAAATAAAGGACAGAAAGGATAAAAAGAAAATAATTCAAACATTATTGAAGTCTATAAAATAATTAATGGAAAATATAATGTTGTAGAGTAAAATATGTAAAATTAAAAGAATATTGATGGTTTTACAGACTGAATATAGCAGAAGGTAAGTTAAGTGAAATCAGTGATCAGTTGTAATTATCCATCTGAAACACAGCAAGAAAAAAATAACATAAAAAAAGAACAAAGTATAAGACTTATAGAATGTAGGTGTATTTGAGGATATAGAAAGAAAGAGTGAAAGAATTGGACAGGAAAAATATCGTAGAAACTAATGGGCAAAAATTTGCCAAATAGAAAAAATAAATTTACATGCTGTTTTACAAAGCTTACCAAACCTTAAGTAGAATAAATATAAAGAAGGCCACATCTAGGTATATCATGTTCAAATTGCTTAAAATTAAAATCAAAGAAAAACATTTCAAAAGTAGCTGGGGAGGGTAGGGAGACCTATTACCTTCAATGAAACAAAAGTAAGACTGATACTTGAATTTTCAACAACAACAATAAAGATGCCAGAACACAATGAAGTAATACCTTTAAAAGGCTAAAATTAACAAACAAACTCCATTAAAACAAAACTGTTGGTCAAGATTTCTATGGCCACAGAAAATATATTTTTAAAATGATAAAATAAAATATTTTCATTAACAAAATTGTTGAAAAAAGTTGTCACCAAAAACCTGCCACTATAAAAATTATAAAATTTATCAGGACATAGGAAAAGATCTCATAAGGAGTACAGAACTGCAGGAAAGACGATAAACCTCCAGAAATAGTAAATATGTGGGTAAATTGGAGTTAATATTTATACTGCTGGGTGCAATGGCTCATGCCTGTAATCCCACATTTTGAGAGATGGAAGTGAGAGGATTGCCTGAGCCCGGGGGTTCAAGACCAACCTGGGTAACTTGGTGAGACCTCATCTCCAAAACAAACAAATAAGCAAACAAGCACCTGTGGTTTCAGCTACTTGGAAGGCTAACTGGGACAGAAGGATCATCTGAGCCCAGCAGGTCAAGGCTGCAGTGACCGTGATTGTGCCACTGCACTCCAGCCTGGGCAATAGAGTGAGACTCTGACTCAAAAAAATAATAATAATATTTATAATAAAAGCAATAAGACAATGTACTGTGAATTATAACATGTGAGAAAAAAATGTGTGCCATTAATTATTTTGTCACAAATGATGAGAGGGCCTATATGGACCTAAAGATGTGATATAATTCCTGGAAAGTTAGAGAAGTTGAGTAAGAATATAAAGCAGGCCACAATAGATCAAGGATTCATGATGTCTAGATAACAACCAAAAGAATAATTTTTTAAAAATGAACATAGGGGAAACGTTAAATATTAAACACATTTATTTTTGTTTATTTATTTATTTGGAGTCTGAGTCTCATTCTGTTGCCCAGGCTGGAGTGGAGTGGCATGCTCACGGCCACCGCAGCCTCAACCTGCTGGGCTCAGATGATCCTTCTGCCTCAGCCTTCCAAGTAGCTGGAACTACAGGCATGCACCGCCAAGCCTGGCTAATTTTTTGATTTTTTGTAGAGACGAGGTCTTGCCAAGTGGCCCAGGCTGGTCTCGAACCTGTGGTCTCAAACAGTCCTCTCACCTCAGCCTCCCAAAGTGCTGAGATGATAGGTATGAACCACCACAATTGGCCAAACACATGTTAATAATATAAAAGTGTAAGAGGAGGGAGGAGAAGAGAGAAACAAGGAGCAAATAATATGAGGAATAAAAAGATAAATACCTCTATGGTAAACATAAATCCAACAATATCAGTAATGGCATCAATGTGAACAGTCTATCCAAATAAAGACAAAAATTGTCAGTGATTTAAAAAATATATGTTGCTTATAAGAAACATACTTTAGATATAAAGAGAGAAAAGTTGAAAGTAAAGAATGAGCTAATATAGATTGATATTAAGGTTGATTTTAAGGTAATACATGTTATTAGAGATTATGAAGAATACTTCAGAGACAGAAGGGGGAAACATAATCCTAACTTTTGGGGCTACTTGTAGTTTCAGATATAAATAATACCAAAGTTGACAGAAATAAGCAGAGAAATAGACAAATCCTTATATATAGTAGATATAAATCTCCATCTAAGAATTTGACAGAAATAGCAAACAAAATATTAGTATAAATATCAAGGATTTAAACATGAATAAGCACTCACATCTACATATAAAATATAGGACATTTGTTATTATTATGAATTGTCATATGTAGAACATCACTTCCAACTACATAATATGCATTTTTGCAGTACACATTTTCCAAAAGTTAATAACCTGTACTATAAAGCAGATCTCATAATTTTTTTAGAATTAATTCATACAGTGTATGTTCTCTGACATCTATGGAATTAAACTAGAACTCAATAATCAGAATGGGAAATATTCCATTTGTATTTCAAAAATAAATAATGGAAATTATAAAATATTTTGAGATTAATCATAATTAAACAGTACATCTAAAAACTTAGAGGATGCAGCAAAATCAGTTTCTAGAAAAACATTTGTATCTTTAAAAGTCTATATTAGAAAAAAAGAATAGTTAAAAATCAGCTAGCTAAGCTTCCAACTAAGAAAGAAACCAGAAAAAAATAAAACAGCAAATAAACCACCCCCCAAATTTGAAAGAATAACCTTATAAAAATAAAATCAGAAATCAATGAAATAGCCAACAGAAATATGGGGATAATAAGTAAGATCAATAATTGATTCTTAGAAAACATGAAAAAAAATTATTAGCAAGAATGATTAAGCAAAACAAAGAGAAAACAAATTACCACTATCAGGAATGAAAAAGAGTCATCACTAAAAATCTTATAAACATTTTGAAAAATAGCACACTAAGAACTATGCCAAAACCCTGGTAAATTAGAAAAAGTACAGAAATCCTTTGGGATTTGTGAAAAACTTAAAAAGGACACAAGAAGATGTAGAAAATCTGTGTGGTACTAAATGTGTTTTAAAAATTGAATCTACAATTAAGTCTTTTACACAAAGAAAGTCCCAGCATGGGTGGTCACATTGGTGGATTCTATCAAACAATTATAGTAGCAATAATAGCCATCCTATAGAAAGTCTTCTAGAAAATGGAAAGAGATAACCATTTCCATCTTCTTTTATTAGGTCAGATTAACTTTTATACTAAAACCCGACAAAAAAATTACAATAAAGGAAAACACAGGCCAATGACAATAATAAAAGTAGATTTAAATATTCTCTCTCTCTCTCTCTCTCTCTGTATACACACACACACACACACACACACACACACACACACACACACACACACAAAATATTATATCATGATTATGCTGGATTTATCCCAGTAATGAAAATTTCACCTTACATTTGAAAATCTCTGTGTTTCACCACGTTAGCATTATAAAAACAAAACATCCTAAATTATCCCCATCGATTTAATCAATACATTGATAAAATATAATACCTATTAATAAAAATACTCAGAACTAGGAATGAAAGAAAACATCCTGATGAATTGTTTTAAAAAAGACATCTAATAGTGAAATCTCAAGTGCTTTTTCTCAGAGGTCAGAAACAGGACAAGAAAATTCACTATCATCACTTGTATTCAATGTTATATTGGCAGTATAATACTAGCCAGAGCAACATCGCAAAAAGTAAATAAATAAAATGAAATATAGCATGTATGTCAAAGAAGAAGCCAGCTGTTTTTATTTGTAGATGTCATGATTGTCTCTCTCTATATAAATTCAAAATATTATATAGACTATTCTCTTTAATAAGTGAATTTAAGCCGGGCTTGGTGGCTCAGCCTGTAATCCCGTGCTTTGGGAGGCCGAGGTGAGTGGATTGCCTGAGCCCACGGGTTTGAGGCCGACCTGGGCAACTTGCCGAGACTTCATCTCTACAATAAATTAAAACAAAAATTAGCCGGGTGTGGTAGCGCGCGCCTGTAGTTCCAGCTACTTGGAAGGCTGAGGCGGAAGGATTGCCGGAACCCAGCAGGTTGAGGCTACAGTGACCGGGTGCGGCCACTGCACTCCAGTCTGGGTGACAGAGTGAGACTCCAACTCAAAAAAAAAAAAGTGAATTTAGAAAAGGTGCTAGATAAACATCAATATATAGAAATTAAATGTCTCTATTGAATAACCTTAAAAAAGTAGAAAATAACATTTTAAAAAGTACCATGCATACTAGCACCAAAATACATAAAAGAGAAACAAAAGGTAATATAAAACCTCTACACTGAAAACTATAAAATATTACTGTGAGAAATCAAAGAACATATAAATAAATAGAAAGGTACACCATGTTCATGAATCTGAAGACTTAATATTGTTAAGTAGCAAGTCTTCCCAACTTCATTTGCAGGATCTTTGGAATCCCACTCAACATCCTAAGATTTCTGTAGAAATTGAAAAAGTAACTTTAAAATTTATATGAAAAAGGAGAGGACTTATGGTAGCCAAGGCAATTCTAAAAAAGGACAAATCTGGAGAATTTACATGACCACATATCAAGACTAACTGTAGGCCTATGTTAGGTAAGCACATATATTATTGGCATAAAGATAGACAAATATAGTAATGATTTTCTACCACATATATAATCAGAATGAAGGCATACAAATGAAAAAATGTGCAAATTTGTTTATAGCAACTCTACTAGTATTAATCAAAAACTTTTAACAATCCAAATTTCCATCAATAGTAGAACAATAAATTGTAATGAATTAATTTGATGAACTGTATATAGCAATAAAAACAAACCAACTATTGCTTTAGAGAACATCATGAGTGAATCTCATGACCTGTTAGTGAAAGAAGCTACTATTTTATTTATATGAATTTCTGTAGCAAGAAAATTAATCAGTGGTGATAAAAGTCAGAAGATGGGGTAATAATGGAAAAGAAGCAAAAAGGAGCCTTCTAGGTTCTGGAACTATTTTATATGTTAGTCTGAAAGGAGCTTATAAGTATGTATTTACTTTGTGAATGTCCATCAAATATGCCCTGATGACTTGTGCCCTTTATTTTTATGTTACACTTCAATTTGAAAAGGTATGAAACTCATTTTTCAAGTATTCAAAGTCCAAAAGTAAGATGTGGAAAACTATTGTAAGAGATAGCAGGAGCACTCAACCCAGTCTGTAGGATTAGTGCAGACTTCTTAGAGGATGGGGGCGGGTTGAATTAGCTAGGAAAAGGCGGGGGGGAGGTAGAGTGGTGTAGGTAGAGAAAGTGGCATAATCTTGATGTTGGAGGTGACATGGTGTACGAATAACAAACTAATAAGCAAACAAACAAAAAAATGGGAGAATTCAATACAGCACAGAACTCAGAAAGCAAGATGGGTGCTTGGTGAGGTTGGAGTATAAGAAGGTTCCAGATCATGCAAGGGCTACCACTTAGAGAATTTTAAAAATAATTTTATTCACCTTTATGACTACTGTGCAGATTGGGGCCTGATACCAAGAAAGTTTTTAAGAAGGGCTTGCTAAACTATTTTTACTGAGACTGTGCACATACTTTTGGTTTTTGTTCCATTGCTTGTTTTCTGAGTCATGGTCTTATTTTGCCACCCAGACTGGCGTGCAGTGGAATAATCATGGTTCACTGCAGCCTCGACCTCCCGGGTTCAGGCACGCCTTCCACCTCAGCCTTTTGAGTAGTTGGGACTACAGGTGTGCACTACCACTCCCAGTTAATTTTCTTTTGTTTGTTTGTTTGTTTTTTGAGTTGCAGTCTCATTCCCTTGCCCAGGCTGGAGTGCAGTGGCACTCTCATGGCCACCCCAGCGTTGATCTGCTGGGCCCCAGCGATCTTTCCACCTCAGCCTTCTAAGTCGCCGGAACTACAGGCATGCGTTGCCACACCTGGCTAATTTTTGATTTATTGTAGAGACTAGGTCTTGCCACATTACCTGGGCTGTTCTTGAACCCGTGGACTCAGGCAATCCACTTGCCTTGGCCTCTCATAATGCTGGAATTGTAGTTTGAGCCACCAAACCTGGCCTAATTTTCTTTTCTTTTAGTTTTTATTTTGTAGAGATAAGGTTTTGCTATGTTGTTTACGCTGGTCTCATACTCTTGGGCTCAAGCGATCCTCCCGCCTGGCCTCCCAAAATGCTGGGATTATGGCATGAGCCACGATGGCTGGAGACTGTGCATATACTTTTTTGTAGATTGACTCATGAAAAGTGACCTGTTATTTAATCATATAATAATCTTATTTATAGAATGTCTTACAAAATGTTAGAAGACTTATACAAATTATCCTGACTGATTTTATTTAAAAAATTAAATTCTGAATCCTACCACTGCTCTCTTACATCTTTTTGGTGAAATAACTAGAAATTAGCATTTGGACAAAAACTCTGGATTTATTCTGTTAAAGACACACCTATCATTTAACCCAGCTATACCTCTCAGGGATATTTGTCTAAAAAGGAAAAACACAATTTGTCCACACAAAAGGTGTGCACATAAATATTCATAGCACCTATATTCACGATAGCCCAAAACTGGAAACAGCCTAAATGTCCATCGATAGGTGAATTGATAAATAAAATTTGGCATATCCATACAGTGAAATACTACTAAACAATGTAAAAGAATAGACTACTGATACAAACAAAATAAATAAATCATAAGTGATATGCTGAGTAAAGAAGGCAGAAAAATACTTACTGATAATTCCACTTATATTCCATTCTTAAAAATACAAACTGATCATTAGTGACAAGAAGGAGACCAGTGGCTACTGGGCCTGAAGAGAGAGGGGTGGTGGAAATGTTTTATAATGATCAAGGTGGGGGTTTCATGTGTGTGTACATCTGTTAAGACTTATGGAATTGTACCCTCTAAATTGATACAGTTTATTGCATACATAAATCATACCTCACTAAAACTGATAAAACAAAAAATTCTTCGGGTGATTCTTGCAACATTCAGGTATGAGACCTATTGATCTACACTATAATGAGAAAGCTACTTTTTATCTTTGTTTAGAGCAAAGCCAGCCAATTTTTATATCATTTTATTATTTATTTCCTGAACTTCTTTAGGTAGACACTTAAGCAGAGTATGTACTTTAGATTGGGTTCAGCCCTCCAAATGTCACCTGAAATACATTGGTGTCCAATGTTGTTTATAACAATAGGAAAAATTAGTTTCATTAACCTATACTGACAGTAGCAAAAATCTGTATAATTTCAATAAATGACTTTTTTTCTCTCATTCACATTCAAATGAAATTTTTAAAAACAGAAATAGTTGTAGTTTGTCTATTTTTTTCAGATATGTTATCATAAGAAATAATTTAATCAATAAAAATGTGAAATAAGACACTTCAATATGCAGCTGGCCAGTTCTTGCTTTGACACTATTGCACTCTGTTATGTATTTTTCATAGCTCTTATAATTGGTGTTAATATGCTATGTTATTAAGTTTAACTGTGAGAAAAATAGTTTGTGAAAACTGATTTCTTCTGCATACTTAACAAATTCAGTAGTCAGAAAAAAATTAGAGAAATGTAATTAAGGATGGCAAAATCAATTTGACACTCACCTAAAACGTGTTGGGTGGAGGTAGCAAGTAGCAGCCTGCATCTGAGGCTGTTCTCTCCTTGTTTACTTCATACAACTGTGCAAATTAGAACCTTAATTTACAGAGCTGTTTCTGCCTCATTAAAAACTTTCAGCAAGGATTCTATTTTGAGTTTTTTTTTTCCTCATGTATAATATGCAACATTATCTGTGTTATGTGGGCATGTATATGACAATTCATTTAGGAATATTAATCTAAACTGCATACATGAAATGGAAGTTTTTAAATATCACATCTCAGGAAAGGACACTAGTAGTGTCTATTACTTGTTTTCCAAAGTGATTAATTTATCCATTTACTTAGTGCATATTGTTGTTTTTTACTAGTGTCTGTTACACACTAGACACTATTAAGTTGGGAGAATGTAGCAGGACTCTAGTAAACTTAGTCCCTGCTTTTTTCATGCCTGGTGGGAACAGAATACATGGCTATTTGACTACTCTGAACCATTATTGGAAACAGCTATTTTTCTTTCCAAAATCAAGACATTAACAGTTTTTTACAATCCTCAAATACTAGTTTAGGACTCAACCTGTAAAAAAATTTTGAGTTGTAGACATAGTTTTGGTAACTGTTTTCAGATATACTTTAGGCTTTTGGTCTAGCACATGATGACTCGTTTTTACCACATTGCCCCTTTCCCCACAAGGAGGGATACATGGCCACCTCCTTTGTCCCTGGGCCCTGGCTGTGCTGATCACAGTTAGTTAGGACAAGTATGAAAGCCAGATTTGTGCAGAACCAATTCTGTTCCCATGAGAATTTGGAATCTGAATTCAGAGCTAACCAGTCAGTCTCTATTTCTCTTGTATTTAATATGTAAATTAATTGAAATGAGTGGCCGAACAGAAATGTATACTGCTGTGGATGTGGGGTAGAAAAAGAGAGGCAGTGGAGGGAAGGAGGAAGTGCTAAAGCAGATGAACAAGTAGTGGCAGAGAGATGAGAAACAGGAGAGCATTCTTGAAGGATTTTCCATTCCCCAGTCAAGGATCTCGCCTAGTCTTGAATTCCAGAACACACCATTATCTCTGGATAGTAGATTTCTTCTTTTGCTTAAGTTTTGGTCTGAATATGTAACCAGAGATGCTTAAATTAAAAATAAGCTGCCAGCATATGAATGAAAGTTGAAACCAAGAGAATGAGCTAAATGTCTCAGGGTCAGGACAGACCCTAGCATGAGAGAAGACATTCAGAGATAGTGAAAAAAACAACTGAGAAAGATTAGCCCAATACGTAAAGTGAAGAAATACTTCAGTGTTAAGGAACAATTCATGAATTAGGTAATAGTCACCAACAGAAAATGTCACCTAGTGGTCTAGTCAGGTAGGCAAAACACTGAAAATAGGCAGTTGAGTTTTATCATTTTTTATCCATGACCTGCTATCTAAGCTATTTTTAAAATGTATTTTATAATTTGTAAGTCTTTCTCTAAATTCCTAGTATAATATAATGTAAATTTCGAATCCATACTTAATAACCAAAAAATTATAATTTCTTAGGAGTAGTTTTCAAAAGATTTGCATTTATTTTAGCCAATAATAAATTTTTCAAGCTTTGCTGAAATGTGTTTTTGTTAGTTTGACTTTGTATGTTTTCAATGGAAAACACACTAAAGGTATATTTTCCACGCATTAAAAATTATTTTTTGCAGTCCAGGATGCATAATTTGTTCTGCGATAGTTAAACTTCCTAGAGAACTCTTTGCTCTTCTCTTATTCATTCTTTATTCTCCAAAAGGACTGTATTTAAACTACGGGTCATTTCTCCTCTGAATAGCTGAGGAAGATTAGCTACATTGCTACTGATACACTTGATATTTTCTCACTGCGTAACATTGTAGCAACAGAATCTTAGCCAGTCTGATAAGATAACATGTTCATAATACTGAGAGGATAAAAGGGTATCATCACTACCTCAGATCCCTTTAAATCCAATCTGCTGATCTTCATGTGACTACATTTTTTGCTCTCATTTACTAGTTTTCCCCAAAGGAAGTCTGATATAGCTACTGGATTCCTTGCTTGTATTTTGACAGTCAAAATGGCAGGTTGGATTTTTTTCCGGCTCTGTAGATACAATAGAAGATCAGGGCTTCCTGTGTTGTATTCACTGACCTTGTCAAATCATTTCATATTTTTCCTAGATTTGGTCGTGGAAAAATCAAATATTGAACAAATTTACAGTCCAGCTAAATGCCATGAGATTATCTATCACACTACATATATTGATTGATTTTAAGTTAATTGGTCATTAGTTTCATGGTTCGTGTTTCTGGTTTTCTGGTGGAGTTTCCAGAAACTTTCAGGTGAAATGAAGAGCTGTTATGTAAATAAAATTCAGTAAAACTTCGCTTTCATTTTTATTACTTGCTTTTAGAAAACTAATTTTATTGGGTTCTTTAAGTAATCCCATAGAAGTGAGACATGAATTTTCTACTGTTTAGTACATTTCAGTCATAAAAGAAAGGATCATCTATATTTTCATCATATCAAAGGTATATTAAATGCTACCATTTGTGAGTAAAAGTAATGTTCACTGATTCATCTTATGTTTATTAAGCACCGAATGTTTATGAAATGGTGCTCTAGGCACTGTGCCTAACAGAAAAATTTGTAAGTTAATTTTACTAATTCTTGTCCTAAGGAGCTTTAATTTATGCTAGTTAATGTCAGAGAAAAAGTCAATAGTGTAATGCTGTTAGAAAAAAAAGAAGAAAGGCAACTGCTACCCTGTGTTGTATTAGCAGAATTGTCAAGGATAAAATAAATAAGGGGATTATTGGACTCCACTTGGCAATCCTTAGTCGTTGATTGGACTACCAGGTTCCATCTGGGAAGGCATGCTTTTTAAAACATAGGCAAGTTTGGCAGAGGTTTCAAAAGAGAGCAACAAAAAATGATGAAGGGCCTTGAAAATGAGGCCTGTAAGAAAAGGCTGAGAGACCTGAGAATGTTCAATCTTGAGAAAAGAAGACAGAGGGGACACATGATAACTGTTTACAGATGCATAAAAAGGTGTTACAGGGAGAAGAGGGACCTATTTTTCTCTTTAGTCAACAAAGATATTTCAAGAAGTAATGGGCTTAAAACATGTAGGGGGAGATTCAGGTTAAATATTAGATTAAATTAGGTGAAATTTAACTATTTTTGCAGGGTTATAATTCCAAGCACAATTAAGCTGTGGACACTAAAATCAAACTAGAATTGGCATAGGAATATAAGGTGAAAACAAATCTGATCTGAATGCAAGAGGTTTAATAATTAAAAGAGTTTACATTTGCATTAAATTATAGCATATTTCAAAATACTTTCACATTTATTATTTTACTGATCTCCAGACATTCTTAGGAAATACTCAATGGGAATATTAGCTGACTTTACAGTTGAGAAAATGAAATTTCAGAGATATAAAATGTTGTTGCTTCCCCCCCCACCCGGGTTTAGACAAAACTAGTATGTTGTCCAGAATCAGACAAGCGGGACTAGAAAATAATTCTTCAGATTTTCTGTCAATATGTTTCACATCATACCTTGCTACAAATCATATTTGTAATATGATTTTCATTGTGGAGAACTATTATTGAATCAGTTTGAGTTTTTTGGTTTGTTTGGTTTTTAAAGTGCCAAATATGTCCTGTGAGTTTCCTTTTTTCAGATGAATAACCTTAGATGAGAATTGGGTAATGTATAACCTGTCGGTCATCTAGCAATTTTGTTTATATAAAGGAACAAGAAGTATCACTGAACTTATATTTGTTTTATCTATATCTATTGTCTTCTGCTATTTACAGTTGTGAAATAAATCCAACGCTTTGGTGTTAAGCTTTGATGGATTATTGCCAAACCAAATATAGTCTCCAAAGTTACTATGATATGGTAGAACCCACCTTCTTCCATTATCTAGTGGTGGAGACATTTCAACTTGTATGAATTTCATATTCCTCATCTGTAGGAAGAAAATCATAATAACCTTTGGTTTCTTCTAGGGTTACAATGAAGAACAAAGGAAAAAATACATGTGAAAGTACCTCAATCTGTTAAAAGAAATAAACAATAAGCTATAATTTAGCATTAACTAGGAGTGAGGGAAAATGTGTGTTATTTTTGGTGTGGTTGTTTTATTTTGAGAATTTCTTTCAAGTTTCATTTTCAATCTTACCTCTTTTTTATTTTCTAATTTTATATTCCTGAAGTCAAGGTCAATGTCTTCTAGCATTTAAAATTTACTAGCCTAATGTAACTATTCAGTAATAGTTTTGTGAGTGACTAAGAAAACAAATAGATTAATAAATATTTTCAGTTGGATATTATGTGTGGGATAGAGAAAGAGGTTAAAAATGCTGTATATTATAATCTTGATGTACTCCTTAATGTAATAATGTATATGTAAAGTTTTATATGGTATGTATGTGTGTGTATGCATATGTCAGATTCTTAGATTCTGAGACTACAAGGAACGCAAAGCCTAATGGGAAGTTTGCAGACCGTTACAATACTTAAGAGAACTCTTTTCCCAACAAAGAGAGGTAGCTGATGCCAAAATGTTACCAAGGGAAGACCACTTGATTGGCTGCCAAGACCGTTATGGAGTCTGAGAAGAGTTGGACTCTCTCAACCGTGCACACAAATTGTGTAAAGTAATCCAGGAGGCAGACTAAGTGGAAAGGCTCTTAGTATTCTGAACTTGCTAGAAGTGGAGAAGTTTTAGGGAAATGTCAGCTTCTATACACTCCTGTGATGCTCACTAGGGTGCCAGCCTCCCCCAGGGAGCCCACAATACCCGGCAGGCAGACTGCAGCAGGGCGGCTTCCTGGGAGGAGACAGAAGATCTTAATGGCCTCCTGTGCGTAATGTCGAGAGAGGCTGATTTTTGTTTTCTTCTCAGATTAACGTGTATTGCAGGTTCAAAATGGTAAGAATCTTAATTAGAGTTGCAGGAAGTTGCATAATATACTCCGTGACTTATTTTTCAGCACACCAAGTGACAGAATCTATTTGCCAAATTATGAAGGTTGACTGAGAATGAAAAGTGTAATTTGAGTAAATGGGATCTCTGCTCCCCACCCCCTGCCCACATTTTTTCCCAGTTAGTCACAAAGTTTAAAATGCAAAGAAGTAAATCTCCCACGGGAGCAATTTCTATTTCATCTGTGGAAGAAAGACATATGTTGTTCCTGATGAAACCTCTGTTGTGGTAGCAGAGCCAAGCCCAGGAAAACTTGAAGGAGGCACTATGCCTTTGGCATAGCCACAGCCTGGCTCACTGCCCTCTGTCTCAGGAGCCCGGGGCCATTGTGTGCCGCCTCTTAAGGCTTTTTCCCAAAAGCTCTTCATCTGATTACTTTGGGGCAGTTGCCTGCTTCTCTTAAAATGTACCTGTCTTGTGCCCCATCCCTTCAGGCCCCTGATCTCAACAGTAGACTGATCTGACAGATGTCACTTTGATATGCCAATGGTAGTGACATGTTTCTGGGCTTTTCTTGGCCTCACCAGGATTGCATGTTCACTTGTTCAGAGGCCTTCTGGAGATAATTTCAGAACTCAAAACATGAGATCAAACTTTAGTTCTGTGTGGCTACGCTCATAGGCTCCACGACTTGTGAAAGTTTAATTCATTTTTTCCAAACACATATTTATTGAACAACAACAAAGTCCCAGGCACAGTGTTAAAACAAAGATGTCTAAGCAAACAAGACACAATCCATGGCCCTAAGAAGTCTAGGAGGTATGTTATTCCATATAAATCACTCATCTTCACTTAAACGTATTTAATGAGCATCTGCTGAGTGTCAGGCATTGTGTATGGCCCTGGAGAGCAATAATAGACAAAATTCTCATCTTTATTGGAACTGCATTCTAGTGAGGTTCAGCAGGTAAGCAGAAATACATGTTGTTTGTTCTGCCCCCAAAATGAAAATGATATGTTTCTAAAAATTATCATAAAGTTATTCTTCTTCAAGCTTCATATTAAGAAAGTCAAATAGTCTTTAATCAGACTTGGTAAGGATTACAGATGACCTTAACACTTTATTTTAGAATACTTGGAGCAGCCCTTGTTTGAAGGCATCTTGTGTTGAATTTTTCATAACTTGAGTTAATTACCTTCTAATTAATTTTGTGTGTGTGTTGTGTTTACATAAAACAAAGTTTTCATACTGACTTTGTCCCCCCAGAGAAAAACAATTTCTGTGTATGTGCTGAAGAATCACGAGGTAGACTCGAGGTGGAGGCTGTGCAAGGATATGACCAGGGGACTCAGATAAGCTCCAAAAGTGAGGAAGAGGAAAGAGTGAGGACATGACTCTGCAGAGCTTTTTAGGCAAGGCATGAGATTGTAAGATCAATGCTCATGTAAATTAGAACTCAGGAAAAGAACTGAACAGCAGGATCATATTATCAAAAATCTGGCTGATAGGTTTTGAACTCACTGAACTGAATCTATTTAGAAGTACATTTTAGGAAGACTAAATAAACATCAACACTATGGTCTATTCTAATTCAGGATCTTGCTTTGTCTATTTTCCAGGTGATAAAACACTGACGGTTATTAGTGTTATCATCAAGCATATTGAGCAGTCAATCTGTAAGTTAATAGCAATACACAGCCATGTAGTCTTGGAACTAGAAGGAAAGAAAATGAATTTTTATCTTTTTTTCTGTAGAGGAGAAGAAAAATTCCACACCTTGAGTCAGCTGCGACTCAAGGGTCCATTATAACTTCAAGATTTTTAACAGCCTGTGCCTAGGGTATGGGAGATGAATTTTGTTCCAAAGTGGTGACATGGGCAAATGTAAACCCCTGGGAGCAATTTCAGGCAAGTTGAGAGTCCATTCTAAGCAAAAATGGACAGAATGTGGAAGATGGAATTCCCACATTTGCTTTCTGACCTTGGCTGATATTCCTCAGCAGTTGGTAATTAACGGAAATACTGAAGCTGAGAAGAGGAAGGAATAAAGAGGAGTGAAAATAATCAGAATTGAAAAACATAAATAGGTAATAAAATGGGGCAAAAATAGGAATGGTGCCACTGACAAAGGTGGTCACATTTTTAGTCAGGTGCTGGTGGGACATGGAAGATACAGGTTTGATTCAGCAAGAGAAAATCATATGTATTTTTTTAAAGTTTATTTATATTGCATTTCAGCTAGGAAAATTCATCAGCTCTTTTGTTTCCTGCCTGTTTTATCCTTTGCCATTGCAAGCTTCAGTTGTCTTCCTAAAGTCTTTCTGGATGATGGCTGCATACCTGTCCTCTCATTCACTGAAGAAAAAAAAAGGTATTCTGCTCTAAGTTAGAAGCAGACTGAAAATAGGTGATATAACATCTACATGTTATTGCTAGAACAGAGTCAAATAAAAATTAAAAGTCCATCAAGTGATCAGGTAGAAGTCAATAAAAAGGTCAATAAAAAGCAAGGATGAGCCAAAAGAGAGGACTTGGTATGCTGGAAAATGCCAGGAAAAATAAAAGGCAGAAAAAACATTGTGGCAAGTTCTTCTCCCTGTGGCCTCAGGGAAGTGCATGATAAAATTAATTGAAGCTTATCACCCATGAAAAAAAACTACAGTTGGAGTAGTAGCTGTACCAACTACATAACAGTAGTGGTTGTTTAACCTAAAACAAAGATGACAGATTTTTGTTTTACTTTTGCAAGCTTTTTAACACATGAAACCAAAACTGTATCTTTTTGCCTTTATTCAATTTAGACTATAAATGCAGAATCTCAACAAGCAAAAATTCAACTCATTCATTTTATTTTTTTTGCTATTCACAGTTCCTTATGTTGATAAGGTTTAACATATTGAGATGCACATATGATATAATCTTTCTAAAAGAGTAATTAACACATTTAATATAAGCCAGTCATGTGCAATTGTTTTTATATGTATGCAAGTCCAGTAGAAAAATGTCATTCGTTGAGAGTGATCATTTTTCTGTTTGGTGCATTTTCCTAACTGTACAGTATAGAAGCTGTGGTAAATCATTATAAATACACCCTTCAGCTATAGCATCTATGATGTTTTTGTTGATCTTGATAATATGTGACTGTTTAGTCAGCATGAGCTTATTGTAATTAAGATTGGAAATCATAGTAAGAGTGAAATTGAATATGGATAGAGAAATGAGTTATGTTAATATGGCAGCTAGTCATTGGACAGAGACTACAGCTTTTTGACCATTGAAATCTTATGCTAAATATAATAGCTTATATCTGGACAAATGTACTAAGCTGTTCTCTTGTACTCTTTCATTTAATCCTCTCTTCAAATGTGTGATATATGCTCAGAGAAGATAAGCAACTTGCTGAAAGTCATATAGGTAGTACATTTAAAGGTGAAATTTAAATAAATATATACATATTTTTCAGGCTTCAAGACAGATGTTGATGGTAGGCTGCCTTTGTTTCATACCTGTAGCAGTGGTGTACAACTATTTCCACCTTTATAGCCATCAGGATAGCTGGAGTTGATTCAAATAAAGAGATCAATTTCAGAATCCAACTCTTGCTGCCCAGAGAATCACAGTTAAAATAAATCATTTAAAGTTATATGCCTATGCTCTACTGGGCTGTGATCATAACCCTTAAGCTCACTTTAGCATATCTCTTTATCTGCCATCTATTCTTGACACCCTTATTTCAGAATTCTTGAGACACAATCTGTTTAATTAAAGTCAAGTGATGGTTTGTGGAAAAAATGTGGCTATTTCTGTGAAAGCAGTAGAATCCATCGTATGGACAAAATGACTTCTTTCTGCCCTAAATGCTGGCACTCAATTGCATTCAATTATGACAGAAGTGCAGCTAAGAAAAGCTCAACCACCTGTGGGCAATTTCTATCTAGATTTTTCCTCTCCTTCAAAGATTGACTTTAAGTTGATTTGACAAAATTGGTTTTGTAAGAACCCAGATGCACTATATGATCTTTAAATACTGGTTTCCATGAAAATATTTTATCAAACTAACTCTCTGGAATTTCTGTGTTTTCTATTTTATTTATTTAAAATAGCATCCCTTGTTCTGTTCTGTTACCTGAGACATTGTTGTCTCCTCCATGTACATTAACTAATTAATATTGTTTCCTAAATTTGTCTTCCTAATTTCATCATTTATTTATATCATGCTATTGGAATATATTCTAAAGGTTTTTGTGTGTGAATTCCCTCTTGCATCAAACTGTACATATAATTTCATTCATTTTAAAAAATAAAGACTAGAATAATATGGGAGTAATTTTCAAAAATTTTATGTCTTGTATACTTTGGTTTGGAAATTGGTCTCTGAATTTATTTATATTTTAGATATTACAATCTGAGAATCACAAGATTGGTTTTTACAAAGCACAAGAAAAAAATGGTCTTTCCGGTTATTTCTCTCAGTATTTCTAAGAGTCAAAACAACTCTGTATTAGTGTTCACTGGCAAGCAGAACACAATACTGTGCAGATATAGTATAAGCAACATGATAGATCCAATCATCTGATTCATTACAATACAAATATTGTAATCAATCATAATATTCAGTGTTCCATAAATCCACAATTCTGTGAAAGGGATAAGAAAAAAGAAATTAAGCTATCAGTGAGTTTACTAAAAAAGGGAAAGAGTTTTCTTGATTATCATCATTCAGAATTAGTCAGACATGTACATGGTAATCATTCATATTTTAAGCAATAAAAAGAAAATCAACACTAAGCCCTGAAAGAAACAGTCTTATTTTTATTTTCCCTAAGATGTGAACAAAAATAGACCTAGGTGCTAATTTAATTCTCTTTCAAGTTAAAGACACAATAGGTTTCTGTAGCATTAAATAGAAAATAAATATGGCCTTATATTTCCATGTCTGAGCTCAATGCTTTTTCTTCCCTCAGTTTCTACTTCCTCAACTGAGGAAAAAGATCTGCAGTCAACAATCACAACGAGGGAGCCCTGCACTTATACTCAGATTTCCTGAGCCTTGAAACACGTAACACTTAACACAGCTTCTCTATTTTAAGTTCTACCACAAACCCCATCTCTAATGACTACCAACTATGTCTTTTTTATAAAAGTTCACCAAATTCAGCTATCCCTGTAGGTCGACAGAATTTGAGACTTCTTAGTTGGGTATGATTTGAGAGAGTAGTGGAACTGATCCTCTTGACACAAACTAGTCTGTAAAGTATTTGGTCCTGCCCAAACTGAGGTTCTACGGAACAGTGACCTAAAAAGAAAATGCATAGAATGTTCAAATCCATTTCTAAAATATTGTGTTAAATTAGTCAGATTTTTGTTGCTTTGATTATCATTTTTCTTGGTGGTGTATGATTTCCAGAATAATTTGCAAATAACTGTCCATTGTGAATTTGTTTTTAAAAAGAGACATTTTTCTAAACTTCTTTGACCTTGGAACTCTTTTTCTCCCTCCCCCACCCCACCATTGCACTTATTTTAACACTGCACTCAGCAGGGCTCCATGCATCAACATTTGGGGAATTTGAGGATAAAGATATGTTTTTCCTATTAAAAATGAATTCTTATCCCACTGGGAGAGAAAACACATTAAGCTTTTATCAGTCTTTAACATTTTAACATGGATTAGCCATTCTGCTCTTTCTGGATTATAAGTAGCTGAGAGCAGACTTTCATTATAGGAAGAGGGGAAGATGATCTGAAGTGCCATGTCTCCCCAGAGAGAGGTTTTTCAAGTGGAATACCACCATGAGAGTTCCTGGGCTAGCAGAGGACAACGTCACATAGTGTGGAGCTGTAGCAAAGACACTGGCACCAATTGTATATAAGAAGTTATATTTGCCTCAGTTTCAACTAGAACAGAGGGAATTTGCTAGATAGTGGCTGTCACCCCTCTTAGTTCTAGCAATACAGTGAACCCCAACTGCTTTCATGGCTTAGGGTGGGAATGAGAGAGGAAGAAGAGTGGAGGTCACTGGTTGAAAGAGCAAGGTTGGAAATGAGTGTTGCCTCTGTCATGGTTAGCCTAGGGCTGTCTCTTCAGGGGTTCATGACCCTCATCTCCCAAAACAACCCAATTTCACAAAAAGCTCTGAAGAATTCTATAGATAATCAATATTATAAAGGCTACAAATATTTGTAGGAGAGATACAAAAATATGCATGACTTTTTTTTGGTGCTTAAGGAGTCTGCAATATGAACAAAAACAACTGGATAAATAATCATAAGCACATTCTCTAAGTAGGAGAGAGTGGAAGTCAAATTTCTTTTTTCTTTGAAAGGGCAGTCTTCCTAGGTCAAGGGGCTAGAAAGACAAGTAAGGTAATACCTCTTTTCTCAAGTTGAGAAGAAGAGATGAAAGTAATATATAAAAGCAGAATAAGGTAAGTACAATATCATAGTCAAAAGAGTGAGAGTTAATTTGTAGAGTGGTTATGGACCTAGATTCTAGCCCACCTGGGTCCAGATCCCTAGGTTAAACTCCCTGGGCTCAAATCCCATCTTTACCACCTTACTGGATCTGTGACCCCTCCCCTTGTAACTCTCTGTACCTCTCTGTGCTTCAGTTTCATCACGTGTAAAATGATAGTGATGATGATCATCACCATGCCTCTTTGACAGAACTGTTATTAGGATTAAAGAAAATTAATATGTATAAAGTATCTTGATGTATCTGGCATAAACAACAAACCTAAGTATTTATTATCATTAACAAATTATTACAAGGGGCTTTAGAAAAGAGATAGTAATGAGATAATCTGTGAAGAAAGGGTAAATTATTAAAGATGCTAGTAGTTTGAGCTTGGTATTCCAGAGGGAGGAACAATCATGGATAAATATATTAAGAAGAGAAATCAAAAGGCAAGTTTGAGAAATAGCAAACAGATCAGTTTGTTTATATAAAGCATTGGTCCTTTACTGAACATTTGTACCATTTTGTAGGAAAATTGTAGGCGACCACTTGGGAAAGAATATAGCTTGGTAAAAATTATTTTAACTGGGGAAAGACGATATCTCATTGTAGTTTTGGTTTGCATTTCTCTGATATGAATGATGTTGAATATTTTTTCGTATACCTATTGATCATTTGTATGTCTTCTTTTGAGAAGTGTCTATACGGACCTTGGGCCAATTTTAAAATAGAATTATTTGTATTTTTTATTCTTGAGATGTTTGAGCTCCTTGTATATCCTGTTATTAATCCCTTGTCAGATGGGTAGTTTGCAAATATTTTCTTTTATTCTGTGAGTTGTTTCACTTTGTTGATTGATTGTTTTTCTACACAAAAGCTTTTTAGCTTGATATGATCCTGTTTGTCAATTTTTGTTTTTTGTTTAATTGCCTGTGCTTTTGAGGTCTTACTCAATAAATCTTTGCCCAGATCAATGTCCTGGAACATTCCTCCAATGTTTTATTCTAGTAATTTCATAGTTTCAGATCTTTTCATCTAAATCTTTAATCTATTTTGATTTGACTTTTTTCTATATGGCAAGAGACAGGGGCCTAGTTTCATTCTTTTGCATGTGGATATCCAGTATTCCCAGCACCATTTATTAAAGAGTCTGTTCTTTCCTTGAAGTATGCTCTTGGCACTTTTGTCAAAAATGAGTTGACTGTAAATGTGAGTATTTATTTCTGTGTTCTCGATTCTGTTTCATTGGTTTCTATGTCTGTTTTTATGCCAGTACCAAGCTGTTTTGATTACTATAGCTTTGTATTATAATTCAAAGTCAGGTAAAGTGATGCTTTGAGCGTTGTTCCTTTTGCTTAGAATTGCTTTGACTATTCTGGGTCTTTTATGGCTTCATATAAATTTTAGGATTCTTTTTCTCTATTTCTGTGAAGAATGTCATTGGCATTTTGATAGAGATTGCATTGCATCTACAGATAGCTTTGTGTAGTATGGATGTTTCAGCAATATTGATTCTTTCAACCTATGAACATGGAATATGTTTCCATTTCTTCTGTCATCTTCAACTACTTTCATCAATATTTTATAGTTTTTATTATAGATGTCGTTCACTTCTTTGATTAAGTTTCTTCCTAGTATTTTATTTTTACTTGTAGCTATTGAAAATGGGATTACTTTCTTGTTTCTTTTTCAGATTTTCTATTGGCATATACAAATGTTACTGATTTGGGGGTGGGTGATACTTCTACAATGTTGGTGAAAACGAACGTTAGTATAACCACTATGGAGAGCAGTATGAAGATTCCTTGAAAAACTAAAAATATAATTAAAATATAAGCCAGCAATCTCACTGATGGGCATATATCCAAAAGAAAAGAAATTAATATATCAAAGAGATATTTGCACTTCCATGTGCAGAACTATTCACAATAGCCAAGATGTGGACTCAACCTAAGTGTCCATCAACAGATGAATGGATAAAGAAAATATTATACATATACATGATGAAATATTATTCAACCATAAAAAGAATGAAATTCTGTCATTTATAGCAACATAGAACTGGAGGACATTATGTTGAGTGAAATAAGCTATGTACAGAGAAACAGATATTGCATATTCTCACTCATGTGTGAGAGCTAAAAATTTGATTTTATGCAGACAGAAAGTAGAATGATGTTTACCAGAGGCAGGGAAGGGAAATTGGTGGGGGGAGGGGTTAAAGATGGATTGGTTAGTGGGTGCAAAAATACAGTTAGCTAGAAGGAATAAAATCTAGTGTTTGGTAGCATAGTAGGGTGATTATGGTTGAAATAATTTATTGCATATTTCAAAATAACTAGAAGAGTTATGGTAAGAATGAAATAAATCATAAATCTTTGGAATGATGAATATCCCAGTTACCCTGATTTGATTATTACACATTATATGCTTATATCAAAATTTTGCATGCACCCTATAAATATGTATAACTATTATATATACTTAAAAAAATTAAGTTAAAAAATAAGCACTGAATCTAAGAAAACTTGAGGAATAGATAAGAAAAGCTTTTTCCAACTAATTTGATTTCAGATGGGATCTTGTCAGTATGTGCTCAGGGTAGTGATATTAAAAACACTGTAATTTTGAAAGCTTAATCTCAAAATGTGCATTAATATGGTTTTCCTAATCTGTCATCTTGCAGTACAAAACAACACTGTACTTGGGTCAAAAGATATGAACTCAAATCCTTTATAGAATCAAACACTCTAAGCCTCATTGTATTAATCTTTAAAGTAGAAAAAGCACATTTAAATTACATAATTTTTTAAAGTAGCAAGTAAGTTAGAGGAAAAAAACATCTAATGTAATATTGGGCATATGTAGATATTCAATCAATGTTTAACTGTATAATATTATCTCATCAAGTCAAATGAAGAATAAAATTGGAAAAGAATGTTAAATTTCAAGGCACCAGTCTCCACCGTAATAAAATCTACATTCTTCTCATGATAATCAATTCATCAGACTCTACTGCATACACTATTCAAATTCTTGGCCCAAACTTACCAAATTAAACATCCTATCTTCTTTCTAGGTTACAGTGAAGTTCTCAAAAGTTTCCAGAGTCCCTGAGGTTATGCATCCTGAATTGCATCTTCTGAGTTGACAACTTCAGAAAATTTAAAAATACACTGACTTCTGAATCAGCAACTTTTTCTTAGAATATAGATAGCAAATCTACTTGGCAGTTATTTTCCAATCACTCTTCTGCCATGCTGATGCTCTATATTGGCTCTAAGGAAAGGAGCAGATGCTATACTACAAATAAAAGCAAAATTAATAAAAAAATGCAGGGTAATTGACAATTTTGCTGCAACAACTTTTAATTGGAAACCCTTGATAATTACTCTTCATTCATTGAGTTTTAGGTTCACCAATTCTTTGTTTGAATTCTCTCTTTTACTTTTGGATTGTGCAATGATTTATCATTTGGGTCATTTTCCAGAATCATCCTTTATTATTTTGTAAGTGGCATGTAGCACAGATGGATATTAGCAAGGTCTCTGTATAAACGCCAGCAATAGAGGTGGTAACATTGCCCTGAGAGTTTTCTCATGCAACAAATCAGATAAAGAAGAGAAAACATTGCCAAGGCTGGCCATGACAGAGCAAGTGGATCCAATAATAGACATCTCAATGGATACATATATATGATTCAATATTGTGTGACCTTTACTTTCAAACTCACTTTCAGAAAATATATTCTAAAGGGGTGCCAAGGAGACTGCTTTATAATCCCTACTCAGTTCCCTGAAAGGATACACTATTCTCTGCATCTCAGTCATTCAGTAAGTACATTTGTGAAGAGTCTGGCCAATGTTTAAAAAATAATTTTAATTCTAATGCCATTAAAAAGAGCTCAAGTATAACCTACATTTTCCCCTTACGTTTTCCCTACTCATATATCGCTTTGATATATACTGTTAGGACAATCCTGTGTCTTACAGGGATTCTCATAAAGTTACAATTTGGACTATTAAGAGACCTAAGCCATTTGAACTATTTCTTTTTTGTTGTTTTGTTTTGTCTTTGTTTTTTGAGTTATAGTCTCACTCTGTCACCCAGACTGGAGTACAGTGGCCTCTCCTGGCCACCGCAGCCTCGACCTGCTGGGCTCCGGCGATCCTTCCGCCTCAGCCTTCCAAGTAGCTGGAACTACAGGCACACACTACCACACCCGACTAATTTTTTGATTTATTGTAGAGATGAGGTCTCGCCAAGTTGCCCAGGCGGGTGTCGAACCCACAGGCTCGGGCAATCCACTCACCTCAGTCTCCCAAGGCGCAGGATTACAGACTGAGCCACCGAGGCCGGCTTGAACTATTTCATAATGCAAACTGTCTCTACAGAGGCCTTTATCTATAGCTAAGATAGTTCCATCTGAAAACCGTTGTGCTTAGTTTGCTGCAGTGCTATTTGTAAACATTGGTATGGTAAGAGCTATAAATGTTCATAGAATCACCATTATCAAACAAACATTACAGAATCAGAGCTTATTCCAGCCAATCACATTATACTGAATAGAATTTTCTATATGCCTTTGAATCATTATAGCAGAAACAATAGTTTCTTAAATAATAACTATCCCCACAGATTGAACCGATAAAATACTTTCTAGAATGAAGACTTCAACTTTGAGTATAATTGTTTAACCAAATTCAGTAAGACAACAAGGGATCCCATACCTTATTAATGTTACATGGTCCCACCCCCCCAAAAAATAGCTCTTTTTTTTGTGGTCTTATTCTATTTCACTTAGATATAATTGCTCTTGGCCTCAGGTTCCTTTTACATTAAATGGGATAAAACAGTTATAAGAATTAATTGTTGAATACACACGCTCAGAATCATGTCTGACGCAAAGCAAAAGCTCAACAACTATTAGAACAAAGAAGCTTTCTACAATTGTTGCCATCAGACACTTTCTTCCATATGTATGTGAGTCTCCAAGTAATCAGCAGGGCTGTCAAAGGAACCTTCTGAGATGTAGATACCTATTTTTAAACCTTACATTGTATTTCTAATTCAACAAGGGTAAAAGGCCTCGAGACACTTTTGTGAGATATACATTTCCAAAGTGACAAAAATTAACCTAACACGTCATATGTTCTTCGAGTCAGTTAAATTGGCAGCTGTCTTATGGTGATTAAAGACCTAGGACATTCTTAGGTGATGCCTACCTGATGCCAAACAGTTAACTGAGTTAAGTCTTTGTGGTAGAAATCAACTAGTCTCACCCCTTGTTCTCCATATGAGAAAATGGAGGACAAGAAATTTGCGGTGATTTATTTATGTCAGGGGCTGTTGGTAGGGAGAACCTCCAGCCTAGTGGTTTTTTTACCACATCTCTTTGTCCTAAGATTTGTTTTTTCATGGCTACGGTATTGAAGAGGTGAAACTACTAGTAAAAATACTAATAACAATGTGTTTATCCAGGGTCTACTTTTAATGCAACTCAAAGTTTTTGCAATATGGTTGGAAAATGTGGTATTGGTCAAAAAAGGCTATTGCATAATAAAAATGGAGACTTAAAGTTCACTTATTAAAACTTATATACTACCCACTATAGTAGTCCTAATTCATTCTGCTCTGTAGTTTCTCTAATTTTCCCTATTTCCCCTTACTTTAGAAAATATTCTTTTTTTTTTTTTTTAAGAACATAGCAGACTGGAAGCTTATAGCACCAAGGGTGGGGCGAAGGAGCTAATAAAGTCTTTGCTAATAGTAGCAGAAGATGGCCCAATTTTGCTTGAAGGCTAGGGAATGCTTAATAATCTTTTTGGTTAACAGAATCAATGAGGGTTTTTTGTTTGTTTGTTTGTTGAAAGAAAATTTGACTTAATGACAGAGAAAGAGACAGGAACCTCAAAAACATAGATATTCTAATTATTACATTTGTAAAGTCCTTTTTATATTAAGGTTCAAGATTTCCTGAAAATATTATTCTTACTCAAGACAATATAAAAATTGTCAGTAGTATATGAGCATATTAAATCACTGAAAGATCAAAGTATATTCATCATACTCTAGAAAACAAAGTGTAATACATTTTATAACATTTTAATTAAAATTGTTAAACTAATAAAGAACAAACTTCTCTAAACTAGAAACCTGTGTATGCAGAATGTCTTATTACCTAATGATGCCAGATAAATGAGGTGTTACTGTCCACAGTCTTACAGTAGAGACATGAAAAACCCTTTTCTATTCTGGTAACCCTTAATTAAACTGAGTTTTTGGTGTGTCCCTTCAGGAGAAGGTCACCATGTCAACAATAATTAGGGGAAATGGCATTGTGAACATTACTAGATGAGCTGTGGTATATTTCTTACTTTCAATTATTGCCTCCTTGTTTGAATCATTAGCATTTGGCAGATTTGTTGCTGAGTTTGTTGTTCTGATTTAAAACTTGGTGTAAGGTTGGATATGTTCTTATCTTGATCTTATATTTCTGCCATGACTTGCATTTCTCACTGAGTTTCTGACTTGAATTGCTCTATTTTTTTGCTGAGCTTTTGCTTTGTCTTGTATTTCTATCCAGAGGGGTATCCCCTCCCTTCTTTTTGTTATATCTCTGCTTTGGCCTATTGTATTTCTCTGGTCCGTTCATTAGCTTTTTCTTTCTTTCTTTCTTTCTTAGTTATTCTCCTGTTCAGTAGATGTGGTACCTAATCAATATGCTTCCTTGCTTGCTGCAGGATTTCCAACTTCCTGTGTTTTCTGTCTGCTTTGATACTGCTTAAGAGGAGTTTCTGTGCTATGGCTAATGTGCTGTTGTCTAAATTTGCAGTGTTTCAGTTCATTACACTGATTTTAATTTTGATGTATTTGTATTTTATCCAGTTCAAGTCATGTTTCTTTCCTCTATCAATTTAATTACTTTCTGCCTGGGCAACATTGTGTTTATACAATTGCTGCTAAAGCGACAAAAGGTTTCTATTTAAATTACTACCCAGAACATCAGCAATTCAGCCACAAAGATACTCAGAACACCTCTGATTCATGTCTTACCTTTGTGTGGATAAGAAAACCTAGAATTTTGAGAGGGTCTTTTTTACAGAACTTAGTCAAGCCTGGTTTATAGCTGTGGAGTCATTAACAGATGGGATGAGTGTAGGGCTATGAGGTTATTGTTCTGCTTCTCTGTAAGAAAAAAAATATATGACCAGTTTCTAATTTGTACAAGTCATGCCCTTTATAGCAGGAAAAAAGTCTTTCTTAGATATTCAACTTTTATTTTGCTTGGCTATCCAAACTCCGGCTCTTATCTTTCTATGTGTATCTCTATTGTGTTTAATATATTCTGGATTTGAATCTTGTTCTTTCTAATAATTTTACATTTGGGTTTGTAAGTCAGGAACTTTGATTGACTTTCCATTGTGTATGAGGAGGGAACCCAAAAAACCTGGAATTATCTTTCTGGAAGGCGGGCCCCTTGTAATACAGGCTTTTCCCGCTAGGTAAGTATTCTAGGAAATCATTGGCCTCAGTATACCCACTAGCATTGTTGTGAAAGGCTGTGCTCGGCTTCAGTGAATTCTTTTTCGGAGATTCTTTCAGTACATTTGCCCATTTCATGATGGGTGATTTATGAGTGCACCTGCCTATACCACACTGAGTGTTTAGCTGTTTTTGACCAAAATCGGCAAAGAGGCCCTACTCTCCCTATTCACCTGATCTTGCCCCGAGTGACTTTTTTCCCCCCCTGGATGGAAAACAGCCCACAAAGGGAGCTGTGGATGAGATGAAATAAAATAACAGTAGAAGCTTTAAAAGCCATCAAAGTTGAGTTCAAAAACTGTTTTAAGCAGCGGAAAAAGTGTCTCAATAGGTGTATTGCATCAAACTGAGAGTACTTTGAAGTTCAAACATGTAAGAAGTAATACACAATTTTTATAAATAAATTCCATTTTTTTCTGAGTCACCCTTGTATACAGCCCTATACCAATTAGCCTAAAACATACATGACATGGGAAACATGGTAATTGTTCCTGTTTTCAAAGACTTTCTATAATGCGGAAAAAGGAAAAGCATATGAAAAATAAATCTTTGAAAATGGAAACAATGAAAACGCTTCAATAAATGCATAATTGGTTAATTATAGGGGTTAAAATTGTGTAGTCCAATGGTCATAACAATGGCAACAGCTCTTGGAAATTCTTATGAAATGAAGGGTTACAGGTTTATCTGAACATACATCATAGAAAACGTTCATCAATTGGCTAATGAATATGATAAGCAAATACACTGATGCCCTGATCAGCAAATGCTTAAATTGTTTACTTATGTTTAGTCTTGTTTACGTGTAAACAAGAATTATTCTTTGCCTGCTCCTTTTGTGTCATTCTATATTCCCTTCAAAGAACAGTTGTTGAGCCCTTGTGCTCAACAAAACTGAACAACTCTGCTATTTACCAAGCGAAAGAAGGAAACTTTTTTTTGTTACAAAGTCAGTCTTTTTGGTAAATGTACCTTTTCTAATATTGGATAATCTCCCCAAACTTCAGTTTCCTCATGTGTATAATTGGCGTGAATGAAATATGAGAAACAAATAAAAGGACATTCAGCTCAGTGTGTATCACTTGGTGAGAGCTCTGTAAGTCTAAGTTATTTTCCATTTGCCTTCCTCTTGCCAGTGTTCAGTCATTTTACTTTCAAATAAACTTAAATTCCCTTTTTTTCCTCACATTCCAGATTATTATGACATACTGCATTAGCACACCTGACCTTGATAGAAAGCAATTTTCTATAGTTTAATTGTATAGTAATAGGTTGGCAAAGTCTTCTTCATTCCAGGGTTAGAGTCATTTAACCTCTACCTTGAGGCTCAGCCCACCCTTTTCCCAAGGTCCAGTGCTGAATTCACAGGGAAGATTCAGTCTATGACTCTCAAAAGTCAACCTTGCTGAAGAATCTGGTGTCTATTTTGTGCACATGTTTGACAAAGATCTTCCTAGTACCTTCCCAAGATTCATACCCACCACTCCTATTTTCTTTCTTGGTCTGTTGGTTGATTTTCTTTCTGTTCTTGGACAGCTCCCCAGTACCCTAAAACCCTTGTTGCTGACTGACTCTTACCAGGCTGCATGACCCAATTAAGTCTACCTTTGGACTCTATATTCCTACTACAGTACATACATCACTTGTGCCAAATTATGCTGACTTGTTTGGCTCTCCAAGTTTCACCCATTGTGCTTATCTGTCAATTCCAGCCTATTTCAGCTCCATCCCTCTTTCCTCTTTTTTAACCTGTATCCTTCTTTTATATCACGGAAACAATTTGAGTACTGGTTTATTGCCATGCCCCTGCCTATGTGACTATAGATGACACTTTCTTCCTGGTCTTGCAGCTGGGTCTTCATCCCAGCTGCCCACCTATGTCAAAATGTCTAGATCCAAATCTGCCTTTCGTAACAGATATGGTCTGCTTACTAGACAGCTTTAGTGCATGATATGATGCATGCTTCATGTAGGTTAACAAAGCATTATAGTGTTGCTCTTGTAACAATCCTATATTTTTGTTATCATTTTTGTGTTTGAGGTTCTTTTTGTGATCATTCCTTTTAGGTGAAAGTGCTATTTTTACTTTGAAGCCTCATTAGAATGAATTTAGTGTGAAGTTGCCTTCTTCCAAGTTATGTTCGATATAGAACAACATTGTAACCAATATTTAGAACAGTAGACAGGTAAAGGTTGCAGAATTTGTATAAAATGTAAAGCAATATCCACTGTTGTAATGAAGCACCTACATAAAATTGTGTAATATGTGAGTTTCTTATTCCTCAAATAGTCTAATTGATTGTTCATTGGGCTCACTCAGCCAAAAGTAGAGAGAAACTTTGTACAGACATCATTAGTTTTTCTCCATTTAGAGATTAATCATGAAGAGCTCTGGCTCTTTAATTCTGTAATTTGTATATTTAATGGGCTGCTGCAGAATCTATGACAGTAATTAGCATAGCCTGAAAACTCATTAATACGCAACAACATGATTAATGCAGCATTAATGCAAACATGACTGAAGTTATTTGGGTTATGTAGTAAGAAGATTAAAGCTAAAATGTCCTGTTTGTTTTACCAGTGGTGAGTATAATAGAGTGGCAAAAGAAAAATAAAGTAAAATAAAAACAGGTATCAAATTAGTTGTTTTAAAAAACAAAAAAACCCAGCAACATTTAAATTAAGGTGATTTTCTTTTTTACTTAACTCTAAAATTCAGGTGTAAGATATTATGTTCTCTACTTTTGTATTTATTCATAAATTTATCATTTCTAAAGCAAAGTTCATTCAACCTTTTAGCTTAACCTTTTGGCAGCTTTAACATTATATTATTAGTCTTACATTGAAAATATCTTTACATTATACTAATCTTTGACCAATATATTATACATTTGTTTTGAAATTAATATACATTGTTGGCAATGCCAAAAAATTTAAATGATCTGTTCTTAATTTTATAAAAGTTACATATTATGTCCTTTCTCACTAAATTCAGCCCTTACATAGATTTTCAAATACTTTATAAGATCCTCTTATCAAACTCATATATTTTAACAGAAGCATTTATCAAATGTTACATGTTAAATAAAATAGTCAGTAATTTTTGAGAATATAAAACTGTAAAAGTTTTGCATATTGTTCTTATAGTCATTTAATTTTGCTTTATTTATATATTTTTACTATTTAATATTATCTGCTTCAATAGCCGTCCTAAACTTTAAATAACTGATTTTCAATCTTGTAGTCAAATGTCAAGAGTTATTAATAATATCTGAAATAAAACTTACATTTCCAGGTCAAGCAATCTTGAAAGACTAAAAAAGTAAGTATGTTCTGGTACTTTTTAAATTCCAAATCTATATTAGAAACATGTTTATTATTATATGTCTTCAATAAAAAAATCAAGTGCATATATACCAAGTATATGGCTCTTGGCTAGGCCTTGAGTAGGAATAGTAAATTCATCGTAGTAGCTGCACTTGGAAATAATCATTTTGGAGAGAAGAAGCTGATCTAAGCTAAGGATATCAATAGATATGAACAAAACTCTGCACCATAGCATAAAAAAAGCATATCCATGTTACTTGCTACCAACAGGTGGCACTATTAGTGGTTTATATATAATAACTGTATTTGTGGGACCAATAGATTTGCTAACAAACTCTTATAATATATTCTGCATATAATGAGAAGGGCCTCTTGTAATTCATGGAAATGATTCATTTGCTCAATTTTGTTCATCTAGGTGTCTTGTCAAAATTTCTATTCAGTTTTTAAAAATTCTCTATATAGAATATTTCATTTAATTCAAATACATCATCTTTTACCTAAATTCAGTTATACAAATTTAAATTGTAGTAAAAATTTAAAGCAACATATTTAGAGTTCCTATTGCTTTGAAAAATCAATCTTTCTATGTAATTCATGTAATGTTATATTAGACTAGCTTACCAATACTTACAAAACTAAACAGTTAAATTATACAAAAAATATACTAGCCTTTGACTTATTTTAAGAAGAGAGGACTTAGAAATAGCAAGAAAATGCACCATTGGGTAAAATAATTTGCGTCTAATGTTTTATTTCACCTCTACGGTTTTTAATGTATAAGAGAACTGTTTAATCAGACCATTAACAAATTGAATAAATGACTACTTAGTGATTACTGAACTATTTAGTATGGAGTTTTGGAGAGTTTCTTCTTAAGAATAAGTTGTCTTTGAATAGTTCATATAAAACTATCCTAATGAAATGGAACAGAATCTATTTGCCACACAATATCCCAGTCTTTATTTCTATATTGTGATGAAACAACCAACTTGCTAGAATATAGTCAACTTTTTTTCCTGAGAAGCTATTCAAATTTGTGAGTTCCAAATCCTCATGTTGTCACAATAGTGCTTCTATTCACTGGTTCAGAAATAAGACATTCTTGTTTTGTCCTGAACTGAACACACCTAAGACTTTAACACCGTGCATGTAGAGACTTGCCTTTTTACTGTAGTGTAATCCAGGGGACCTATGGTTGAAGTCCTTAAAGGATGGCTGAAAGGATGAAGTGGAAATTCAGCATTAAAGGAAGCATCACAGTTAGCAAGGGCATTACTCCAGCAGAATTTGTGAATCAAGAACTGTTTGGGACCTAGACCCTGGGAAAACAAAGAAGAACCCTGTTGACAAAAGACAAAAAACAAAAACCAGATATTGTCTCTAGACTCTAAGCTCTTGAGGTGGTAGTCATATCATTTACATCCCAGTATCTCCAATAATGAGCATTGTCTGAAGACAATATAAATATACATTTCTTGAATAGAGTGAGAGCCTACTGTATTTTGACACAGTGCTAAATTTCTGTATAATGAAGGACTGTGTGCTTATGAGAAGCTAGCCATGTAGGTGATGATGCAGTCTTCTGTTCTCATTGAGAAGCCTGGAAATTGCTAAAGTTGCAGGATCTCTCCCTTCTTGGATTTGTGCAGCAATTCAATTTGTGTCTGGTTAGAATTTTTATGCTTAGTTATAGGTACAAATGATGCTACAATATCGTCCTTTGTTGTTTACACCAAAGTGAGGCTTCTGTAAGCATGTGCAATCAATGAACTTTAATAATAGTTAATACTTACATAGGGCCAAATGGTTCTAAGTATGTTTCACATATTCATTCATTTAATTCTCCCAAAATACTTGTGAATGAATAAACTATCAGTGTCCCACTTATAGTGAAGGAAATTAGCTACAGAAAAGCTAAATGATTTGCCCAAACTTACACATAAATTAAATACTAAAGCTAGTATTTGAGACAAGAAAGTTTGGCGCTAGCATTTTTTAAAATCACTAAACCAAATACTGTATCCCTCTCCACCCCTTTTTTTGGCGTTTCACCGAAGAATTCTCTTAACAAAAGGGTATAATATATTTAGAGGGGGGAAATACATGTATGTACAGACACACACACACACACACACACACACACACACACAGTTTGTAACTCACTCAGTGTTGTAAAATAAGGGTCTGGGTAAGTGCCAGGCAGTCAATATTTTCTCCAAATGTGGCTGATATATTTAAAGTTGTTTAATTGAGGGAAGATACAATTGTATTAACTAAAACTTTAAAAAGTTCAATAACAGGTGTGTCTATACAAAGACAAACATTTCTCTAATTTTTAAAACAATTTTGACTTAGTTTTACTGAATTGAATTTGCCTAATATTCAATGAAACTAAAGTATGAGAAATAAATTAATACACAAGTTCAAATATATATATATGAACCATGCATCTATTCATATTTCTCAATTTTCATTATTAAAGGAAATGAAATTAAAGTTGTGGCAAGAATGTGTTCAGTTATATATAAGACTCACTTCCTGATACTAACAGTGATTGTATAATGATATGACCTACTAAAACAATTATGAGATTTGACTCATTCATTTGATATGCATTTATTGGAATCTTAGTATTTTCAAACTGACCACACTGATGTATTTATGTATTCTTGACCTAGAAGGAGGATACTGACCTATTTTACTAAAATATCCTTTCTCTCTGGAGGGTCCTCCAAAATGCTGTTTCAATAAAACACTAAAGACAAGGTGTGACTCTAGGCAGCCAATAGACTTCTCACCCTACTTTTGAAAAGCAAGATGTATGGGTTCAGGTGGGGGTAGAATGACTATGGACTTTGTCATTTTTGTGGCTATACTAAATCAACTTCTGAGAACCCTCACAAGCATCTCTATTCTTTTAGGTGAGAGGGAGTATGGTATAATATTCCAGAACACTCAAAATTGTGTGTTAAGAGTTGATCTATAGAAAGTCCCTAAACCTTCTGATGTTTTATTGACATGTTAGTTTTACTTGTTTGTCACAATGTTGGAATTTTAGCCAGCTCCTTCATTCTGCATTCTCTTACCAATATCTAAAAAAGGAAGGGCTAGAATCAGAAGTAGACATTTTGAGTTCATTTTGAGGCAATAGTATGTTATTTAAAGTGTAACAAGAAAATTTATTTTTCTTTTATTCCATTTCTTGATCCCAGTTTGCACCACAGTAAACAGAAATAGTTTTGTATTGGTCCAATTGCCTAAGATACACTGATATTATTTAGTGAGGGCTGTATTGTAAAACCCACCAAGTATATTTCTTTAATGTTGTTTTGTGTCACTGAACACTTTCTACCCTTAGGTTTGACATGGAAACTGCTAAAATCATTTCAAGGTCAAGGTCACCCAGACAGAGTACTAGAGTTGCAAGTTAGTGGAATGTGATGTTTTCCCCCAAAATCTTATTTTACAAAATTAAAAAGAGTATAGTTTAGTAAAATTAGTGTCTTTAACATATTTTAAATAAATTTTTGAAATATTTTATTAAAATGAGTCCTTTTAATTCCATGAAGTATGTATTTTTACATATATGTAAATGTGCAACTTTAAGAATTATAGCTGTATATACATGTATATATGCATATACCTATGTCTCCTTTGAGGTAGGAAACATAAAAGTACAACTGATATGTTTTATAAAGATATATCAAAAAGTTTATTTTTTAATTTTATAGAAACAAAGTAATAATAAACTTTCATTTTATTAAAAAATATTTTCACAACTAAAATTTTTCGTTAACCTTGAATTCTTTATTTGCTAGAATCACTTGTTAAAATACTAACATTTTGTAAGATATTGAGGTAAAATAAATACTATATCAAGAAACAAAAATGCATGTTGGTTCTATAAAACAAGCAAGTGTTTTGAATAAATTTCTACAATTCATAATTCAATTGCCATTAAATGGCATTCATTTTATATTTTAGACTACCATGACTTCAATCCAAGAAAGAATACTTTTCTAAAATGAGTTCAAAGTGGAGTGTATTTATATGATAGATGAAGTATTACAGGTGTTAAGATGATTGAATTGAATGTCTACAATATATATAGGAAGGTCTAAATATTTATAATTATTGGATATTTGAAGAAGCATTTTGATTAGTGGTTATTATGGGGGTTGTATTGTGATTCTCTCCACTGGAAATTTAATTTTTTCCATTCATCTAAAGTGTTTCTTCTGAAAAACATCCCTTGACTGCTTCTCCCTCTTTTAGCCTAATGTTTCCTAAACCTTTGAAATGCATTATCATCACGTTTAGCTTTATATACCTTTCACAGAATAACAACTCAAGAAATATATGCTGAGAGAAGAAATAAAAGTATGTGAAAAATTTACTAGAAACATAATTACCTAAGATAATAAATAATAAGTGGACAAACCAATGGACAACATTCAACTTAAGTCAGAAAGATTAAATAATGCTTATCATCTTCATTGTTATTTAATACTATTCTGTAAAATATTACCTGTGTGTTCAGAAAGAAATGATTTGACTATTGAAAACAAATGGAGAAGATTATTAATTTTTCCAGAAGATAAGTTTATACCTAAATAAATTAACATCAAAACATATTATTAAAAAAAGGTAAGATGGTTAGTTATAAATAAATATTTTTTTGCTATAACCCAGGAGCTGGAAGTAAAAATGATTCATTCATAATGGCAATAAAATATATAATATCTAGTATAACTTAATAAGAAATCTGCAGTCAATTTAGGGAAAAGATAAAAGAGAAACTTATAATAATTATTTTAACATTAATACAAAAAATTGAATGAGTTAGTCATTTGGGTACTAATTAGTTTTCAATTGTGATTTTGTAAAGTATAATCAATGAAGATTTTATTGAGATGTAGCTAAGAACAGAAAAGAATACTGAAAGAATAAATTGTCAGATATTAAAAAATATCAAATAATGATAATATGGTATTCTATTGATACAAAAAAATCAGTGGAACAAAATAGAAAGCACAAAGACTGAATCAAGAAAATATATTTAATATTCTAAAGGTAGGATTCAAATCATTAAACATTCATTCAGCAAATATTTTTGAGGATCTGTTATGTGCCAGCCATTGTTCAACGTGTTGGAAATGTAGTTGTAAATAAAACAAAGTTCTTACCTCATGAAATGTATTCTTAGTAAAAATTTTAATATCTAGGGAAAAACCTAGAATGTAGCCTTGTCTCATTCTATATGTCAAGACAAATTACAAATGGAGTGTAATGTTAAATATAAAAATGCAGGAAATGAACAGGAAAAATATAAGTAAGTAACAAATTTTGAGCTGGGAGACCTAATTTTAAAAAGCAAAAGGAAACATCATATTAAAAAAAATAGATTAATATAAAAAAAAAGCTCTAAATATCAACCTCCCATATGACCCTGCAATCCGCCTCTAGAACTATACCCTGAAGAACTCAAATCACTCTATAAAAAAGATACCTGCACATGTATGTTT